>NW_026894182.1:0-175345 GCF_032452875.1 Bos javanicus
ACTGATCACGTGAATGATCATGCACTGATCAGGTGACTGATCATGCACTGATCACGTGGCTATCATGCACTGATCACGTGACTGATCATGCACTGATCACGTGATATCATGCACTGATCACGTGACTGATCATGCACTGATCACGTGGCTGATCATACACTGATCACGTGACTGATCATGCACTGATCACGTGGCTGATCATGCACTGATCACGTGACTGATCATGCACTGATCACGTGAGTGATCATGCACTGATCACGTGGCTGATCATGCACTGATCACGTGGCTGATCATGCACTGATCACGTGACTGATCATGCACTGATCACGTGGCTGATCATACACTGATCAGTTGGCTATCATGCACTGATCACTTGGCTGATCATACACTGATCACGTGACTGATCATGCACTGATCATCTGGCTATCGTGCACTCATTAACTGGCTATCATGCACTGATCACGTGGTTGATCATGCACTGATCACGAGACTGATCATGCACTGATCACGTCTATATCATGCACTGATCACATGACTGCCCATGCACTGATCACGTGGGTGATCATACACTGATCATGCGACTGATCATGCACTGATCACGTGGCTATCATGCACTGATCACGTGGCTGATCATGCAATGATCACGTAGCTACCATGTACTGATCACGTGGTGATCATGCACTGATCACGTAATTGATCATGCACTGATCAGGTGACTTATCATGCACTGTTAACGTGAGTGATCATGCACTGATCACGTGACTGATCATGCACTGATCACGTGGCTATCATGCACTACTCACGTGGCTGATCATGCAATGATCATGTAGCTACCATGTACTGGTCACGTGACTGATCATACACCCATCAGGTGACTGATCATGCACTGATCACGTGGCTATCATGCACTGATCACGTGGCTGATCATGCACTGATCACCTGCCTGGTCATGCACAGATCACGTGACTGATCATGAACTGATCACATAGCTATCATGAACTGATCACCTGGCTGATCATGCACTGATCACGTGGCTGATCATGCACTGATACCGTGACTGAGCATGGACTGATCACATGACTATCATGTAGTGATCACGTGACTTAATGGCGCTGATCATGTGACTGATCATGCGCTGATCATGTTTGCTATCATACACTGATCATGTGCCTCTGGAGGCAATAAACAAAGAGCTGAGTAGGCACGAATCAAACAGTCAGCAGGCAATAATCATGGAACTCAGTGTGAGGAATCATGCTGCTCAGCTGGCAATAATCAAGCAGCTGAGCAGGCAGGAATTACGCAGCACAGCTGGCAATTGTCAAGCAGATGACAGGCAGGAATCGTGCAGCTCAGCTGGCAATTGTCAAGCAGATGAGCAGACAGTAATCACGCAGCTCAGCAGGCCCTGATCACGTGACTGAGCATGCACTGTTCACGTGGCTGATCATACACTGATCACGTGACTGATCATGCACTGATCACGTGGCTATCATGCACTGATCACGTGGCTGATCATACACTGCTCACGTAACTGATCATGCACTGATCACGTGGCTATCATGCACTGATCACGTGGCTGATCATGCACTGATCACGTGTCTGACCATGCACTGATCACGTGGCTGATCATGCACTGCTCACGTAACTGATCATGCACTGATCACGTGGCTGATCATGCACTGATCAGTTGGCTATCATGCACTGATCACTTGGCTGATCATGCACTGATCACGTGACTGATCATGCACTGATCACTGGCTATCATGCACTCATCACTGGCTATCATGCACTGATCACGTGGTTGATCATACACTGATCACGTGACTGATCATGCACTGATCACGTCTATATCATGCACTGATCACATGACTGCCCATGCACTGATCACCCGGATGATCATACACTGATCATGTGACTGATCATGCACTGATCACGTGGCTATCATGCACTGCTCACGTGGCTGATCATGCAATGATCACGTAGCTACCATGTACTGGTCACGTGACTGATCATGCACTGATCACGTAATTGATCATGCACTGATCACGTGACTGATCATGCACTGATCACGTGAGTGATCATGCACTGATCACGTGACTGATCATGCACTGATCACGTGGCTATCATGCACTACTCACGTGGCTGATCATGCAATGATCATGTAGCTACCATGCACTGGTCACGTGACTGATCATACACCCATCAGGTGACTGATCATGCACTGATCACGTGGCTATCATGCACTGATCACGTGGCTGATCATGCACTGATCACCTGCCTGGTCATGCACAGATCACGTGACTGATCATGCACTGATCACATAGCTATCATGAACTGATCACCTGGCTGATCATGCACTGATCACGTGGCTGATCATGCACTGATACCGTGACTGAGCATGGACTGATCACATGACTATCATGTAGTGATCACGTGACTTAATGGCGCTGATCATGTGACTGATCATGCGCTGATCATGTTTGCTATCATACACTGATCATGTGCCTCTGGAGGCAATAAACAAAGAGCTGAGTAGGCACGAATCAAACAGTCAGCAGGCAATAATCATGGAACTCAGGTGTGAGGAATCATGCTGCTCAGCTGGCAATAATCAAGCAGCTGAGCAGGCAGGAATTACGCAGCACAGCTGATAATTGTCAAGCAGATGACAGGCAGGAATCGTGCAGCTCAGCTGGCAATTGTCAAGCAGATGAGCAGACGGTAATCACGCAGCTCAGCAGGCCCAGATCACGTGACTGAGCATGCACTGTTCACGTGGCTGATCATGCACTGCTCACGTGGCTGATCATGCACTGATCACGTGGCTATCATGCACTGATCACGTGGCTGATCATACACTGATCACGTGACTGATCATGCACTGATCACGTGGCTATCATGCACTGATCACGTGGCTGATCATGCACTGATCACGTGTCTGATCATGCACTGATCACGTGGCTGATCATACACTGATCACGTAACTGATCATGCACTGATCACGTGGCTGATCATGCACTGATCAGTGGCTATCATGCACTGATCACGTGGCTGATCATGCACTGATCACGTGACTGATCATGCACTGATCACTGGCTATCATGCACTCATCAACTGGCTATCATGCACTGATCACGTGGCTGATCATACACTGATCACAGACTGATCATGCACTGATCACGTCTATATCATGCACTGATCACGTGATGCCCATGCACTGATCACGTGGATGATCATACACTGATCATGCGACTGATCATGCACTGATCACGTGGCTATCATGCACTGATCACGGCTGATCATGCAATGATCACGTAGCTACCATGTACTGATCACGTGACTGATCATGCACTGATCACGTAATGATCATGCACTGATCAGGTGACTTATCATGCACTGTTACCGTGAGTGATCATGCACTGATCACGTGACTGATCATGCACTGATCACGTGGCTATCATGCACTACTCACGTGGCTGATCATGCAATGATCATGTAGCTACCATGTACTGGTCACGTGACTGATCATACACCCATCAGGTGACTGATCATGCACTGATCACGTGGCTATCATGCACTGATCACGTGGCTGATCATGCACTGATCACGTGCCTGATCATGCACTGATCACGTGACTGATCATGCACTGATCACGTAGCTATCATGAACTGATCACGTGGCTGATCATGCACTGATCACGTGGCTGATCATGCACTGATACCGTGACTGAGCATGGACTGATCACATGACTATCATGTAGTGATCACGTGACTTAATGGCGCTGATCATGTGACTGATCATGCGCTGATCATGTTTGCTATCATACACTGATCATGTGCCTCTGGAGGCAATAAACAAAGAGCTGAGTAGGCACGAATCAAACAGTCAGCAGGCAATAATCATGGAACTCAGGTGTGAGGAATCATGCTGCTCAGCTGGCAATAATCAAGCAGCTGAGCAGGCAGGAATTACGCAGCACAGCTGATAATTGTCAAGCAGATGACAGGCAGGAATCGTGCAGCTCAGCTGGCAATTGTCAAGCAGATGAGCAGACAGTAATCACGCAGCTCAGCAGGCCCAGATCACGTGACTGAGCATGCACTGTTCACGTGGCTGATCATACACTGATCACGTGACTGATCATGCACTGATCACGTGGCTATCATGCACTGATCACGTGGCTGATCATACACTGTCACGTGTCTGACCATGCACTGATCACGTGGCTGATCATACACTGCTCACGTAACTGATCATGCACTGATCACGTGGCTGATCATGCACTGATCACGTGGCTGATCATGCACTGATCACGTGGCTGATCATGCACTGATCACGTGACTGATCATGCACTGATCACTGGCTATCATGCACTGATCACTGGCTATCATGCACTGATCACGTGGCTGATCATGCACACTGATCACGTGACTGATCATGCACTGATCACGTCTATATCATGCACTGATCACGTGACTGCCCATGCACTGATCACGTGGATGATCATACACTGATCATGTGACAGATCATGCACTGATCACGTGGCTATCATGCACTGATCACGTGACTGATCATGCACTGATCACGTAGCTATCATGCACTGGTCACGTGACTGATCATGCACTGATCACGTAATTGATCATGCACTGATCACGTGACTGATCATGCACTGATCACGTGAGTGATCATGCACTGATCACGTGACTGATCATGCACTGATCACGTGGCTGATCATGCACTGATCACGTGGCTGATCATGCACTGATCACGTGGCTATCATGCACTGATCACGTGGCTGATCATGCACTGATCACGTGACTGATCATGCACTGATCACGTGGCTGATCATGCACTGATCACGTGGCTGATCATGCATGTGATCACGTGACTGATCATGCACTGATCACGTAACTGATCATGCACTGATCACGTGGCTGATCATGCACTGATCAGTTGGCTATCATGCACTGATCACGTGGCTGATCATGCACTGATCACGTGACTGATCATGCACTGATCACGTGGCTATCATGCACTGATCACTGGCTATCATGCACTGATCACGTGGCTGATCATGCACTGATCACGTGACTGATCATGCACTGATCACGTCTATATCATGCACTGATCACGTGACTGCCCATGCACTGATCACGGATGATCATGCACTGATCATGTGACTGATCATGCACTGATCACGTGGCTATCATGCACTGATCACGTGGCTGATCATGCACTGATCACGTGGCTATCATGCACTGGTCACGTGACTGATCATGCACTGATCACGTAATTGATCATGCACTGATCACGTGACTTATCATGCACTGTTAACGTGACTGATCATGCACTGATCACGTGACTGATCATGCACTGATCACGTGGCTATCATGCACTACTCACGTGGCTGATCATGCAATGATCATGTAGCTACCATGTACTGGTCACGTGACTGATCATACACCCATCAGGTGACTGATCATGCACTGATCACGTGGCTATCATGCACTGATCACGTGGCTGATCATGCACTGATCACGTGCCTGGTCATGCACTGATCACGTGACAAATCATGCACTGATCACGTAGCTATCATGAACTGATCACCTGGCTGATCATGCACTGATCACGTGGCTGATCATGCACTGATACCGTGACTGAGCATGGACTGATCACATGACTATCATGTAGTGATCACGTGACTTAATGGCGCTGATCATGTGACTGATCATGCGCTGATCATGTTTGCTATCATACACTGATCATGTGCCTCTGGAGGCAATAAACAAAGAGCTGAGTAGGCACGAATCAAACAGTCAGCAGGCAATAATCATGGAACTCAGGTGTGAGGAATCATGCTGCTCAGCTGGCAATAATCAAGCAGCTGAGCAGGCAGTTACGCAGCACAGCTGATAATTGTCAAGCAGATGACAGGCAGGAATCGTGCAGCTCAGCTGGCAATTGTCAAGCAGATGAGCAGACAGTAATCACGCAGCTCAGCAGGCCCAGATCACGTGACTGAGCATGCACTGTTCACGTGGCTGATCATACACTGATCACGTGACTGATCATGCACTGATCACGTGGCTATCATGCACTGATCACGTGGCTGATCATACACTGATCACGTAACTGATCATGCACTGATCACGTGGCTATCATGCACTGATCACGTGGCTGATCATGCACTGATCACGTGGCTGATCATGCACTGATCACGTGGCTGATCATGCACTGCTCACGTAACTGATCATGCACTGATCACGTGGCTGATCATACACTGATCAGTGGCTATCATGCACTGATCACTTGGCTGATCATGCACTGATCACGTGACTGATCATGCACTGATCACTGGCTATCATGCACTGATCAACTGGCTATCATGCACTGATCACGTGGTTGATCATACACTGATCACGTGACTGATCATGCACTGATCACGTCTATATCATGCACTGATCACATGACTGCCCATGCACTGATCACCCGGATGATCATACACTGATCATGTGACTGATCATGCACTGATCACGTGGCTATCATGCACTGCTCACGTGACTGATCATGCACTGATCACGTAGCTACCATGTACTGATCACGTGAGTGATCATGCACTGATCACGTAATTGATCATGCACTGATCACGTGACTTATCATGCACTGTTCACGTGAGTGATCATGCACTGATCACGTGACTGATCATGCACTGATCACGTGGCTATCATGCACTACTCACGTGGCTGATCATGCAATGATCATGTAGCTACCATGTACTGTCACGTGGATCATACACCCATCAGGTGACTGATCATGCACTGATCACGTGGCTATCATGCACTGTTCACGTGGCTGATCATGCACTGATCACTGCCTGGTCATGCACAGATCACGTGACTGATCATGCACTGATCACATAGCTATCATGAACTGATCACCTGGCTGATCATGCACTGATCACGTGGCTGATCATGCACTGATACCGTGACTGAGCATGGACTGATCACATGACTATCATGTAGTGATCACGTGACTTAATGGCGCTGATCATGTGACTGATCATGCGCTGATCATGTTTGCTATCATACACTGATCATGTGCCTCTGGAGGCAATAAACAAAGAGCTGAGTAGGCACGAATCAAACAGTCAGCAGGCAATAATCATGGAACTCAGGTGTGAGGAATCATGCTGCTCAGCTGGCAATAATCAAGCAGCTGAGCAGGCAGGAATTACGCAGCACAGCTGAAATTGTCAAGCAGATGACAGGCAGGAATCGTGCAGCTCAGCTGGCAATTGTCAAGCAGATGAGCAGACAGTAATCACGCTCAGCAGGCCCAGATCACGTGACTGAGCATGCACTGTTCACGTGGCTGATCATACACTGATCACGTGACTGATCATGCACTGATCATGGCTATCATGCACTGATCACGTGGCTGATCATACACTGTTCACGTGTCTGACCATGCACTGATCACGTGGCTGATCATACTGCTCACGTAACTGATCATGCACTGATCACGTGGCTGATCATGCACTGATCACGTGGCTGATCATGCACTGATTACGTGGCTGATCATACACTGATCACGTGACTGATCATGCACTGATCACGTGGCTGATCATGCACTCATCACTGGCTATCATGCACTGATCACGTGGCTGATCACACTGATCACGTGACTGATCATGCACTGATCACGTCTATATCATGCACTGATCACGTGACTGCCCATGCACTGATCACGTGGATGATCATGCACTGATCACGTGACTGATCATGCACTGATCACGTGGCTATCATGCACTGCTCACGTGGCTGATCATGCAATGATCACGTAGCTACCATGTACTGGTCACGTGACTGATCATGCACTGATCACGTAATTGATCATGCACTGATCACGTGACTTATCATGCACTGATCACGTGGTGATCATGCACTGATCACGTGACTGATCATGCACTGATCACGTGGCTGATCATGCACTGATCACGTGGCTGATCATGCACTGATCACGTGACTATCATGCACTGATCACGTGGCTGATCATGCACTGATCACGTGACTGATCATGCACTGATCACGTGGCTATCATGCACTGATCACGTGGCTGATCATGCACTGATCACGTGACTGATCATGCACTGATCACGTGACTGATCATGCACTGATCACGTGGCTGATCATGCACTGATCAGTGGCTATCATGCACTGATCACGTGGCTGATCATGCACTGATCACGTGACTGATCATGCACTGATCACGTGGCTGATCATGCACTGATCACTGGCTATCATGCACTGATCACGTGGCTGATCATGCACTGATCATGACTGATCATGCACTGATCACGTGGCTGATCATGCACTGATCACGTGACTGATCATGCACTGATCACGTGGCTATCATGCACTGATCACGTGGCTGATCATGCACTGATCACGTGGCTATCATGCACTGATCACGTGGCTGATCATGCACTGATCACGTGGCTGATCATGCACTGATCACGTGACTGATCATGCACTGATCACGTGACTGATCATGCACTGATCACGTGACTGATCATGCACTGATCACGTGGCTATCATGCACTACTCACGTGGCTGATCATGCAATGATCATGTAGCTACCATGTACCGGTCACGTGACTGATCATACACCCATCAGGTGACTGATCATGCACTGATCACGTGGCTATCATGCACTGATCACGTGGCTGATCATGCACTGATCACGTGCCTGGTCATGCACTGATCACGTGACAAATCATGCACTGATCACGTGGCTATCATGCACTGATCACGTGACTGATCATGCACTGATCACGTGGCTGATCATGCACTGATACCGTGACTGAGCATGGACTGATCACATGACTATCATGTAGTGATCACGTGACTTAATGGCGCTGATCATGTGACTGATCATGCGCTGATCATGTTTGCTATCATACACTGATCATGTGCCTCTGGAGGCAATAAACAAAGAGCTGAGTAGGCACGAATCAAACAGTCAGCAGGCAATAATCATGGAACTCAGGTGTGAGGAATCATGCTGCTCAGCTGGCAATAATCAAGCAGCTGAGCAGGCAGGAATTACGCAGCACAGCTGGCAATTGTCAAGCAGATGACAGGCAGGAATCGTGCAGCTCAGCTGGCAATTGTCAAGCAGATGAGCAGACAGTAATCACGCAGCTCAGCAGGCCCAGATCACGTGACTGAGCATGCACTGTTCACGTGGCTGATCATACACTGATCACGTGACTGATCATGCACTGATCACGTGGCTATCATGCACTGATCACGTGGCTGATCATACACTGATCACGTGACTGATCATGCACTGATCACGTGGCTATCATGCACTGATCACGTGGCTGATCATGCACTGATCACGTGGCTGATCATGCACTGATCACGTGGCTGATCATGCACTGATCACGTAACTGATCATGCACTGATCACGTGGCTGATCATGCACTGATCACGTGGCTATCATGCACTGATCACGTGGCTGATCATGCACTGATCACGTGACTGATCATGCACTGATCACTGGCTATCATGCACTCATCACTGGCTATCATGCACTGATCACGTGGCTGATCATGCACTGATCACGTGACTGATCATGCACTGATCACGTCTATATCATGCACTGATCACATGACTGATCATGCACTGATCACGTGGATGATCATACACTGATCATGCGACTGATCATGCACTGATCACGTGGCTATCATGCACTGATCACGTCTGATCATGCACTGATCACGTAGCTATCATGCACTGATCACGTGATGATCATGCACTGATCACGTGGCTGATCATGCACTGATCACGTGACTTATCATGCACTGATCACGTGACTGATCATGCACTGATCACGTGACTGATCATGCACTGATCACGTGGCTATCATGCACTACTCACGTGGCTGATCATGCAATGATCATGTAGCTACCATGTACTGGTCACGTGACTGATCATACACCCATCAGGTGACTGATCATGCACTGATCACGTGGCTATCATGCACTGATCACGTGGCTGATCATGCACTGATCACCTGCCTGGTCATGCACTGATCACGTGACTGTCATGCACTGATCACGTAGCTATCATGACTGATCACGTGGCTGATCATGCACTGATCACGTGGCTGATCATGCACTGATACCGTGACTGAGCATGGACTGATCACATGACTATCATGTAGTGATCACGTGACTTAATGGCGCTGATCATGTGACTGATCATGCGCTGATCATGTTTGCTATCATACACTGATCATGTGCCTCTGGAGGCAATAAACAAAGAGCTGAGTAGGCACGAATCAAACAGTCAGCAGGCAATAATCATGGAACTCAGGTGTGAGGAATCATGCTGCTCAGCTGGCAATAATCAAGCAGCTGAGCAGGCAGGAATTACGCAGCACAGCTGGCAATTGTCAAGCAGATGACAGGCAGGAATCGTGCAGCTCAGCTGGCAATTGTCAAGCAGATGAGCAGACAGTAATCACGCAGCTCAGCAGGCCCTGATCACGTGACTGAGCATGCACTGTTCACGTGGCTGATCATACACTGATCACGTGACTGATCATGCACTGATCACGTGGCTATCATGCACTGATCACGTGGCTGATCATACACTGTTCACGTGTCTGACCATGCACTGATCACGTGGCTGATCATACACTGCTCACGTAACTGATCATGCACTGATCACGTGGCTGATCATGCACTGATCACGTGGCTGATCATGCACTGATTACGTGGCTGATCATACACTGATCACGTGACTGATCATGCACTGATCACTGGCTATCATGCACTCATCACTGGCTATCATGCACTGATCACGTGGCTGATCATACACTGATCACGTGACTGATCATGCACTGATCACGTGGCTATCATGCACTGATCACGTGACTGATCATGCACTGATCACGTGGATGATCATACTGATCACGACTGATCATGCACTGATCACGTGGCTATCATGCACTGCTCACGTGGCTGATCATGCAATGATCACGTAGCTACCATGCACTGGTCACGTGACTGATCATGCACTGATCACGTAATTGATCATGCACTGATCACGTGACTGATCATGCACTGATCACGTGGTGATCATGCACTGATCACGTGACTGATCATGCACTGATCACGTGACTGATCATGCACTGATCACGTGGCTGATCATGCACTGATCACGTGGCTATCATGCACTGATCACGTGGCTGATCATGCACTGATCACGTGACTGATCATGCACTGATCACGTGGCTGATCATGCACTGATCACGTGGCTGATCATGCACTGATCACGTGACTGATCATGCACTGATCACGTGGCTATCATGCACTGATCACGTGGCTATCATGCACTGATCACGTGGCTGATCACACTATCACGTGACTGATCATGCACTGATCACGTGGCTATCATGCACTGATCACGTGGCTATCATGCACTGATCACGTGGCTGATCATGCAATGATCACGTAGCTATCATGCACTGATCACGTGACTGATCATGCACTGATCACGTGGTGATCATGCACTGATCACGTGACTGATCATGCACTGATCACGTGACTGATCATGCACTGATCACGTGACTGATCATGCACTGATCACGTGGCTGATCATGCACTGATCACGTGGCTGATCATGCACTGATCACGTGACTGATCATGCACTGATCACGTGACTGATCATGCACTGATCACGTGGCTATCATGCACTGATCACGTGGCTGATCATGCACTGATCACGTGGCTGATCATGCACTGATCACATGACTGATCATGCACTGATCACGTGACTGATCATGCACTGATCACGTGGCTATCATGCACTGATCACGTGGCTGATCATGCACTGATCACGTAGCTACATGCACTGGTCACGTGACTGATCATGCACTGATCACGTGACTGATCATGCACTGATCACGTGGCTATCATGCACTGATCACGTGGCTGATCATGCACTGATCACGTGACTGATCATGCACTGATCACGTGACTGATCATGCACTGATCACGTGGCTATCATGCACTGATCACGTGGCTGATCATGCACTGATCACGTGGCTGATCATGCACTGATCACGTGACTGATCATGCACTGATCACGTGATCATGCACTGATCACGTGGCTATCATGCACTGATCACGTGGCTGATCATGCACTGATCACGTAGCTATCATGCACTGATCACGTGACTGATCATGCACTGATCACGTGACTGATCATGCACTGATCACGTGGCTATCATGCACTGATCACGTGACTGATCATGCACTGATCACGTCTATCATGCACTGATCACGTGACTGATCATGCACTGATCACGTGGCTGATCATGCACTGATCACGTGACTGATCATGCACTGATCACGTGGCTGATCATGCACTGATCACGTGACTGATCATGCACTGATCACGTGACTGATCATGCACTGATCACGTGACTGATCATGCACTGATCACGTGGCTATCATGCACTACTCACGTGGCTGATCATGCAATGATCATGTAGCTACCATGCGGTCACGTGACTGATCATACACCCATCAGGTGACTGATCATGCACTGATCACGTGGCTATCATGCACTGATCACGTGGCTGATCATGCACTGATCACGTGCCTGATCATGCACTGATCACGTGACTGATCATGCACTGATCACGTGGCTGATCATGCACTGATCACGTGGCTGATCATGCACTGATCACGTGGCTGATCATGCACTGATACCGTGACTGAGCATGGACTGATCACATGACTATCATGTAGTGATCACGTGACTTAATGGCGCTGATCATGTGACTGATCATGCGCTGATCATGTTTGCTATCATACACTGATCATGTGCCTCTGGAGGCAATAAACAAAGAGCTGAGTAGGCACGAATCAAACAGTCAGCAGGCAATAATCATGGAACTCAGGTGTGAGGAATCATGCTGCTCAGCTGGCAATAATCAAGCAGCTGAGCAGGCAGGAATTACGCAGCACAGCTGGCAATTGTCAAGCAGATGACAGGCAGGAATCGTGCAGCTCAGCTGGCAATTGTCAAGCAGATGAGCAGACAGTAATCACGCAGCTCAGCAGGCCCAGATCACGTGACTGAGCATGCACTGTTCACGTGGCTGATCATACACTGATCACGTGACTGATCATGCACTGATCACGTGGCTATCATGCACTGATCACGTGGCTGATCATACACTGATCACGTGACTGATCATGCACTGATCACGTGGCTATCATGCACTGATCACGTGGCTGATCATGCACTGATCACGTGGCTGATCATGCACTGATCACGTGGCTGATCATGCACTGATCACGTGACTGATCATGCACTGATCACGTGGCTGATCATGCACTGATCACGTGGCTATCATGCACTGATCACGTGGCTGATCATGCACTGATCACGTGACTGATCATGCACTGATCATCACAATATCATGCACTGATCAACTGGCTATCATGCACTGATCACGTGGCTGATCATGCACTGATCACGTGACTGATCATGCACTGATCACGTGATATCATGCACTGATCACGTGACTGATCATGCACTGATCACGTGGATGATCATGCACTGATCACGTGACTGATCATGCACTGATCACGTGGCTATCATGCACTGATCACGTGGCTGATCATGCACTGATCACGTGGCTACCATGCACTGATCACGTGGCTGATCATGCACTGATCACGTGTGATCATGCACTGATCACGTGACTGATCATGCACTGATCACGTGACTGATCATGCACTGATCACGTGACTGATCATGCACTGATCACGTGGCTATCATGCACTACTCACGTGGCTGATCATGCAATGATCATGTAGCTACCATGTACTGGTCACGTGACTGATCATACACCCATCAGGTGACTGATCATGCACTGATCACGTGGCTATCATGCACTGATCACGTGGCTGATCATGCACTGATCACGTGCCTGATCATGCACTGATCACGTGACTGATCATGCACTGATCACGTGGCTGATCATGAACTGATCACGTGGCTGATCATGCACTGATCACGTGGCTGATCATGCACTGATACCGTGACTGAGCATGGACTGATCACATGACTATCATGTAGTGATCACGTGACTTAATGGCGCTGATCATGTGACTGATCATGCGCTGATCATGTTTGCTATCATACACTGATCATGTGCCTCTGGAGGCAATAAACAAAGAGCTGAGTAGGCACGAATCAAACAGTCAGCAGGCAATAATCATGGAACTCAGGTGTGAGGAATCATGCTGCTCAGCTGGCAATAATCAAGCAGCTGAGCAGGCAGGAATTACGCAGCACAGCTGGCAATTGTCAAGCAGATGACAGGCAGGAATCGTGCAGCTCAGCTGGCAATTGTCAAGCAGATGAGCAGACAGTAATCACGCAGCTCAGCAGGCCCTGATCACGTGACTGAGCATGCACTGTTCACGTGGCTGATCATACACTGATCACGTGACTGATCATGCACTGATCACGTGGCTATCATGCACTGATCACGTGGCTGATCATACACTGATCACGTGACTGATCATGCACTGATCACGTGGCTGATCATGCACTGATCACGTGGCTGATCATGCACTGATCACGTGGCTGATCATGCACTGATCACGTGGCTGATCATGCACTGATCACGTGGCTGATCATGCACTGATCACGTGGCTGATCATGCACTGATCACGTGGCTGATCATGCACTGATCACGTGGCTGATCATGCACTGATCACGTGACTGATCATGCACTGATCACTGGCTATCATGCACTGATCACGTGGCTATCATGCACTGATCACGTGGCTGATCATGCACTGATCACGTGACTGATCATGCACTGATCACGTGACTGATCATGCACTGATCACGTGACTGATCATGCACTGATCACGTGGCTGATCATGCACTGATCACGTGACTGATCATGCACTGATCACGTGGCTATCATGCACTGATCACGTGGCTGATCATGCACTGATCACGTAGCTACCATGCACTGATCACGTGACTGATCATGCACTGATCACGTAATTGATCATGCACTGATCACGTGGCTGATCATGCACTGATCACGTGGCTGATCATGCACTGATCACGTGACTGATCATGCACTGATCACGTGGCTGATCATGCACTGATCACGTGGCTGATCATGCACTGATCACGTGGCTATCATGCACTGATCACGTGGCTGATCATGCACTGATCACGTGACTGATCATGCACTGATCACGTGGCTGATCATGCACTGATCACGTGGCTGATCATGCACTGATCACGTGACTGATCATGCACTGATCACGTGGCTGATCATGCACTGATCACGTGGCTATCATGCACTGATCACGTGGCTGATCATGCACTGATCACGTGACTGATCATGCACTGATCACGTGGCTGATCATGCACTGATCACGTGGCTATCATGCACTGATCACGTGGCTGATCATGCACTGATCACGTGGCTATCATGCACTGATCACGTGACTGATCATGCACTGATCACGTGACTGATCATGCACTGATCACGTGACTGATCATGCACTGATCACGTGACTGATCATGCACTGATCACGTGACTGATCATGCACTGATCACGTGGCTATCATGCACTGATCACGTGGCTGATCATGCACTGATCACGTAGCTACCATGCACTGATCACGTGACTGATCATGCACTGATCACGTGATTGATCATGCACTGATCACGTGGCTGATCATGCACTGATCACGTGGCTGATCATGCACTGATCACGTGACTGATCATGCACTGATCACGTGACTGATCATGCACTGATCACGTGGCTATCATGCACTGATCACGTGGCTGATCATGCACTGATCACGTGCCTGATCATGCACTGATCACATGACTGATCATGCACTGATCACGTGACTGATCATGCACTGATCACGTGGCTATCATGCACTATCACGTGGCTGATCATGCACTGATCACGTAGCTACCATGTACTGGTCACGTGACTGATCATGCACTGATCACGTGACTGATCATGCACTGATCACGTGGCTATCATGCACTGATCACGTGGCTGATCATGCACTGATCACGTGGCTGATCATGCACTGATCACGTGACTGATCATGCACTGATCACGTGGCTATCATGCACTGATCACGTGGCTGATCATGCACTGATCACGTGGCTGATCATGCACTGATCACGTGACTGATCATGCACTGATCACGTGACTATCATGCACTGATCACGTGGCTATCATGCACTGATCACGTGGCTGATCATGCACTGATCACGTAGCTATCATGCACTGATCACGTGACTGATCATGCACTGATCACGTGACTGATCATGCACTGATCACGTGGCTATCATGCACTGATCACGTGACTGATCATGCACTGATCACGTGGCTATCATGCACTGATCACGTGACTGATCATGCACTGATCACGTGGCTGATCATGCACTGATCACGTGACTGATCATGCACTGATCACGTGGCTGATCATGCACTGATCACGTGACTGATCATGCACTGTCACGTGACTGATCATGCACTGATCACGTGACTGATCATGCACTGATCACGTGGCTATCATGCACTACTCACGTGGCTGATCATGCAATGATCATGTAGCTACCATGTACTGGTCACGTGACTGATCATACACCCATCAGGTGACTGATCATGCACTGATCACGTGGCTATCATGCACTGATCACGTGGCTGATCATGCACTGATCACGTGCCTGATCATGCACTGATCACGTGACTGATCATGCACTGATCACGTGGCTGATCATGCACTGATCACGTGGCTGATCATGCACTGATCACGTGGCTGATCATGCACTGATACCGTGACTGAGCATGGACTGATCACATGACTATCATGTAGTGATCACGTGACTTAATGGCGCTGATCATGTGACTGATCATGCGCTGATCATGTTTGCTATCATACACTGATCATGTGCCTCTGGAGGCAATAAACAAAGAGCTGAGTAGGCACGAATCAAACAGTCAGCAGGCAATAATCATGGAACTCAGGTGTGAGGAATCATGCTGCTCAGCTGGCAATAATCAAGCAGCTGAGCAGGCAGGAATTACGCAGCACAGCTGGCAATTGTCAAGCAGATGACAGGCAGGAATCGTGCAGCTCAGCTGGCAATTGTCAAGCAGATGAGCAGACAGTAATCACGCAGCTCAGCAGGCCCTGATCACGTGACTGAGCATGCACTGTTCACGTCATGCACTGATCACGTGACTGATCATGCACTGATCACGTGGCTATCATGCACTGATCACGTGGCTGATCATACACTGATCACGTGACTGATCATGCACTGATCACGTGGCTGATCATGCACTGATCACGTGGCTGATCATGCACTGATCACGTGTCTGATCATGCACTGATCACGTGGCTGATCATGCACTGATCACGTGACTGATCATGCACTGATCACGTGGCTGATCATGCACTGATCACGTGGCTATCATGCACTGATCACGTGGCTGATCATGCACTGATCACGTGACTGATCATGCACTGATCACTGGCTGATCATGCACTGATCACTGGCTATCATGCACTGATCACGTGGCTGATCATGCACTGATCACGTGACTGATCATGCACTGATCACGTCTATATCATGCACTGATCACGTGACTGATCATGCACTGATCACGTGGATGATCATGCACTGATCACGTGACTGATCATGCACTGATCACGTGGCTATCATGCACTGATCACGTGGCTGATCATGCACTGATCACGTAGCTATCATGCACTGATCACGTGACTGATCATGCACTGATCACGTGGCTGATCATGCACTGATCACGTGACTGATCATGCACTGATCACGTGACTGATCATGCACTGATCACGTGACTGATCATGCACTGATCACGTGGCTATCATGCACTACTCACGTGGCTGATCATGCAATGATCATGTAGCTACCATGTACTGGTCACGTGACTGATCATACACCCATCAGGTGACTGATCATGCACTGATCACGTGGCTATCATGCACTGATCACGTGGCTGATCATGCACTGATCACGTGCCTGATCATGCACTGATCACGTGACTGATCATGCACTGATCACGTGGCTGATCATGCACTGATCACGTGGCTGATCATGCACTGATCACGTGGCTGATCATGCACTGATACCGTGACTGAGCATGGACTGATCACATGACTATCATGTAGTGATCACGTGACTTAATGGCGCTGATCATGTGACTGATCATGCACTGATCATGTTTGCTATCATACACTGATCATGTGCCTCTGGAGGCAATAAACAAAGAGCTGAGTAGGCACGAATCAAACAGTCAGCAGGCAATAATCATGGAACTCAGTGTGAGGAATCATGCTGCTCAGCTGGCAATAATCAAGCAGCTGAGCAGGCAGGAATTACGCAGCACAGCTGATAATTGTCAAGCAGATGACAGGCAGGAATCGTGCAGCTCAGCTGGCAATTGTCAAGCAGATGAGCAGACAGTAATCACGCAGCTCAGCAGGCCCTGATCACGTGACTGAGCATGCACTGTTCACGTGGCTGATCATACACTGATCACGTGACTGATCATGCACTGATCACGTGGCTATCATGCACTGATCACGTGGCTGATCATACACTGATCACGTGACTGATCATGCACTGATCACGTGGCTATCATGCACTGATCACGTGGCTGATCATGCACTGATCACGTGGCTGATCATGCACTGATCACGTGGCTGATCATACACTGATCACGTGACTGATCATGCACTGATCACGTGGCTGATCATGCACTGATCACGTGGCTATCATGCACTGATCACGTGGCTGATCATGCACTGATCACGTGACTGATCATGCACTGATCACTGGCTATCATGCACTGATCACTGGCTATCATGCACTGATCACGTGGCTGATCATGCACTGATCACGTGACTGATCATGCACTGATCACGTGATGATCATGCACTGATCACGTGACTGATCATGCACTGATCACGTGATGATCATACACTGATCACGTGACTGATCATGCACTGATCACGTGGCTATCATGCACTGATCACGTGGCTGATCATGCACTGATCACGTGGCTATCATGCACTGATCACGTGACTGATCATGCACTGATCACGTGGCTGATCATGCACTGATCACGTGACTTATCATGCACTGATCACGTGACTGATCATGCACTGATCACGTGACTGATCATGCACTGATCACGTGGCTATCATGCACTACTCACGTGGCTGATCATGCAATGATCATGTAGCTACCATGTACTGGTCACGTGACTGATCATACACCCATCAGGTGACTGATCATGCACTGATCACGTGGCTATCATGCACTGATCACGTGGCTGATCATGCACTGATCACGTGCCTGATCATGCACTGATCACGTGACTGATCATGCACTGATCACGTGGCTGATCATGCACTGATCACGTGGCTGATCATGCACTGATCACGTGGCTGATCATGCACTGATACCGTGACTGAGCATGGACTGATCACATGACTATCATGTAGTGATCACGTGACTTAATGGCGCTGATCATGTGACTGATCATGCGCTGATCATGTTTGCTATCATACACTGATCATGTGCCTCTGGAGGCAATAAACAAAGAGCTGAGTAGGCACGAATCAAACAGTCAGCAGGCAATAATCATGGAACTCAGGTGAGGAATCATGCTGCTCAGCTGGCAATAATCAAGCAGCTGAGCAGGCAGGATTACGCAGCACAGCTGGCAATTGTCAAGCAGATGACAGGCAGGAATCGTGCAGCTCAGCTGGCAATTGTCAAGCAGATGAGCAGACAGTAATCACGCAGCTCAGCAGGCCCAGATCACGTGACTGAGCATGCACTGTTCACGTGGCTGATCATACACTGATCACGTGACTGATCATGCACTGATCACGTGGCTATCATGCACTGATCACGTGGCTGATCATACACTGTTCACGTGTCTGACCATGCACTGATCACGTGGCTGATCATACACTGATCACGTAACTGATCATGCACTGATCACGTGGCTGATCATGCACTGATCACGTGGCTATCATGCACTGATCACGTGGCTGATCATGCACTGATCACGTGACTGATCATGCACTGATCACGTCTATATCATGCACTGATCACGTGACTGATCATGCACTGATCACCGGATGATCATGCACTGATCATGTGACTGATCATGCACTGATCACGTGGCTATCATGCACTGATCACGTGGCTGATCATGCACTGATCACGTAGCTACCATGCACTGATCACGTGACTGATCATGCACTGATCACGTAATTGATCATGCACTGATCACGTGGCTGATCATGCACTGATCACGTGACTGATCATGCACTGATCACGTGACTGATCATGCACTGATCACGTGGCTATCATGCACTGCTCACGTGGCTGATCATGCACTGATCACGTGGCTACCATGTACTGGTCACGTGACTGATCATGCACTGATCACGTGACTGATCATGCACTGATCACGTGGCTGATCATGCACTGATCACGTGACTGATCATGCACTGATCACGTGACTGATCATGCACTGATCACGTGACTGATCATGCACTGATCACGTGCCTGATCATGCACTGATCACGTGACTGATCATGCACTGATCACATGGCTATCATGCACTGATCACGTGGCTGATCATGCACTGATCACGTGGCTGATCATGCACTGATACCGTGACTGAGCATGGACTGATCACATGACTATCATGTAGTGATCACGTGACTTAATGGCGCTGATCATGTGACTGATCATGCACTGATCATGTTTGCTATCATACACTGATCATGTGCCTCTGGAGGCAATAAACAAAGAGCTGAGTAGGCACGAATCAAACAGTCAGCAGGCAATAATCATGGAACTCAGCTGTGAGGAATCATGCTGCTCAGCTGGCAATAATCAAGCAGCTGAGCAGGCAGGAATTACGCAGCACAGCTGGCAATTGTCAAGCAGATGACAGGCAGGAATCGTGCAGCTCAGCTGGCAATTGTCAAGCAGATGAGCAGACAGTAATCACGCAGCTCAGCAGGCCCTGATCACGTGACTGAGCATGCACTGTTCACGTGGCTGATCATACACTGATCACGTGATGATCATGCACTGATCACTTGGATATCATGCACTGATCACGTGGCTGATCATACACTGTTCACGTGTCTGACCATGCACTGATCACGTGGCTGATCATACACTGCTCACGTAACTGATCATGCACTGATCACGTGGCTATCATGCACTGATCACGTGGCTGAACATGCACTGTTCACGTGGCTGATCACACACCTGTCACGTGACATATCATGCACTGATCACGTGGCACTCATGCACTGATCACGTGGCTGATCATACTCTGCTCACGTAACTCATCATGCACACATCACGTGGCTATCATGCACTGCTCACGTGGCTCGTCATGGAATGATCACGTAGCTACCATATACTGGTCACGTGACTGATCATGCACAGATCACGTAAATGATCATGCACTGTTCACGTGACTGATCATGTACTGATCACGTGACTGATCATGCACTGATCACGTGGCTATCATGCTCTGCTCACGTGGCTGATCATGCAACGATCACGTAGCAACCATGTACTGGTCACGTGACTGATCATGCACTGATCACGTAATTGATCCTGCACTGATCACGTGGCTCATCATGCACTGATCACGTGGCTGATCACACATGTATCACGTGACTGATCATGCACTGATCACGTGGCTCTCATGCACTGATCACGTGGCTATCATGCACTGATCACGTGGCTGATCATGCACTATCACGTGACTGATCATGCACTGATCACGTGGCTATCATGCACTGATCACGTGGCTATCATGCACTGATCACGTGGCTGATCATGCAATGATCACGTAGCTACCATGTACTGGTCACGTGACTGATCATGCACTGATCACGTAATTGATCATGCACTGATCACGTGGCTGATCATGCACTGATCACGTGGCTGATCATGCACTGATCACGTGACTGATCATGCACTGATCACGTGGCTATCATGCACTGATCACGTGGCTGATCATGCACTGATCACGTGGCTATCATGCACTGATCACGTGACTGATCATGCACTGATCACGTGACTGATCATGCACTGATCGTGGCTGATCATGCACTGATCACGTGGCTGATCATGCACTGATCACGTGACTGATCATGCACTGATCACGTGACTGATCATGCACTGATCACGTGGCTATCATGCACTGATCACGTGGCTGATCATGCACTGATCACGTGACTGATCATGCACTGATCACGTGACTGATCATGCACTGATCACGTGACTGATCATGCACTGATCACGTGGCTATCATGCACTATCACGTGGCTGATCATGCAATGATCATGTAGCTACCATGTACTGGTCAGTTGACTGATCATGCACTGATCACGTGACTGATCATGCACTGATCACGTGGCTATCATGCACTGATCACGTGGCTGATCATGCACTGATCACGTGCCTGATCATGCACTGATCACGTGACTGATCATGCACTGATCACATGGCTATCATGCACTGATCACGTGGCTGATCATGCACTGATCACGTGGCTGATCATGCACTGATCACGTGACTGATCATGCACTGATCACGTGACTGATCATGCACTGATCACGTGGCTATCATGCACTGATCACGTGGCTGATCATGCACTGATCACGTAGCTATCATGCACTGATCACGTGACTGATCATGCACTGATCACGTGACTGATCATGCACTGATCACGTGGCTATCATGCACTGATCACGTGGCTGATCATGCACTGATCACGTGCTATCATGCACTGATCACATGACTGATCATGCACTGATCACGTGGCTGATCATGCACTGATCACGTGACTGATCATGCACTGATCACGTGGCTGATCATGCACTGATCACGTGGCTGATCATGCACTGATCACGTGACTGATCATGCACTGATCACGTGACTGATCATGCACTGATCACGTGGCTATCATGCACTGATCGTGGCTGATCATGCACTGATCACGTGGCTGATCATGCACTGATCACGTGACTGATCATGCACTGATCACGTGGCTGATCATGCACTGATCACGTGGCTGATCATGCACTGATCACGTGGCTGATCATGCACTGATCACGTGACTGATCATGCACTGATCACGTGGCTATCATGCACTGATCACGTGGCTGATCATGCACTGATCACGTGGCTGATCATGCACTGATCACGTGACTGATCATGCACTGATCACGTCTGATCATGCACTGATCACGTGACTGATGCACTGATCACGTGGCTGATCATGCACTGATCACGTGACTGATCATGCACTGATCACGTGGCTGATCATGCACTGATCACGTGACTATCATGCACTGATCACGTGACTGATCATGCACTGATCACGTGACTGATCATGCACTGATCACGTGGCTATCATGCACTACTCACGTGGCTGATCATGCAATGATCATGTAGCTACCATGTACTGGTCACGTGACTGATCATACACCCATCAGGTGACTGATCATGCACTGATCACGTGGCTATCATGCACTGATCACGTGACTGATCATGCACTGATCACGTGCCTGGTCATGCACTGATCACGTGACTGATCATGCACTGATCACGTGGCTGATCATGCACTGATCACGTGGCTGATCATGCACTGATCACGTGGCTGATCATGCACTGATACCGTGACTGAGCATGGACTGATCACATGACTATCATGTAGTGATCACGTGACTTAATGGCGCTGATCATGTGACTGATCATGCGCTGATCATGTTTGCTATCATACACTGATCATGTGCCTCTGGAGGCAATAAACAAAGAGCTGAGTAGGCACGAATCAAACAGTCAGCAGGCAATAATCATGGAACTCAGGTGTGAGGAATCATGCTGCTCAGCTGGCAATAATCAAGCAGCTGAGCAGGCAGGAATTACGCAGCACAGCTGGCAATTGTCAAGCAGATGACAGGCAGGAATCGTGCAGCTCAGCTGGCAATTGTCAAGCAGATGAGCAGACAGTAATCACGCAGCTCAGCAGGCCCAGATCACGTGACTGAGCATGCACTGTTCACGTGGCTGATCATACACTGATCACGTGACTGATCATGCACTGATCACGTGGCTATCATGCACTGATCACGTGGCTGATCATACACTGTCACGTGACTGATCATGCACTGATCACGTGGCTATCATGCACTGATCACGTGGCTGATCATGCACTGATCACGTGGCTGATCATGCACTGATCACGTGGCTGATCATGCACTGATCACGTGGCTGATCATGCACTGATCACGTGGCTGATCATGCACTGATCACGTGGCTATCATGCACTGATCACGGGCTGATCATGCACTGATCACGTGACTGATCATGCACTGATCACTGGCTATCATGCACTCATCACTGGCTATCATGCACTGATCACGTGGCTGATCATGCACTGATCACGTGACTGATCATGCACTGATCACGTGATATCATGCACTGATCACGTGACTGATCATGCACTGATCACGGATGATCATGCACTGATCATGTGACTGATCATGCACTGATCACGTGGCTATCATGCACTGATCACGTGGCTGATCATGCACTGATCACGTAGCTACCATGCACTGATCACGTGACTGATCATGCACTGATCACGTAATTGATCATGCACTGATCACGTGGCTTATCATGCACTGATCACGTGACTGATCATGCACTGATCACGTGACTGATCATGCACTGATCACGTGGCTATCATGCACTATCACGTGGCTGATCATGCAATGATCATGTAGCTACCATGTACTGGTCACGTGACTGATCATACACCCATCAGGTGACTGATCATGCACTGATCACGTGGCTATCATGCACTGATCACGTGGCTGATCATGCACTGATCACGTGCCTGGTCATGCACTGATCACGTGACTGATCATGCACTGATCACGTGGCTGATCATGCACTGATCACGTGGCTGATCATGCACTGATCACGTGGCTGATCATGCACTGATACCGTGACTGAGCATGGACTGATCACATGACTATCATGTAGTGATCACGTGACTTAATGGCGCTGATCATGTGACTGATCATGCGCTGATCATGTTTGCTATCATACACTGATCATGTGCCTCTGGAGGCAATAAACAAAGAGCTGAGTAGGCACGAATCAAACAGTCAGCAGGCAATAATCATGGAACTCAGGTGTGAGGAATCATGCTGCTCAGCTGGCAATAATCAAGCAGCTGAGCAGGCAGGAATTACGCAGCACAGCTGGCAATTGTCAAGCAGATGACAGGCAGGAATCGTGCAGCTCAGCTGGCAATTGTCAAGCAGATGAGCAGACAGTAATCACGCAGCTCAGCAGGCCCTGATCACGTGACTGAGCATGCACTGTTCACGTGGCTGATCATACACTGATCACGTGACTGATCATGCACTGATCACGTGGCTATCATGCACTGATCACGTGGCTGATCATACACTGTTCACGTGTCTGACCATGCACTGATCACGTGGCTGATCATACACTGCTCACGTAACTGATCATGCACTGATCACGTGGCTGATCATGCACTGATCACGTGGCTGATCATGCACTGATCACGTGGCTGATCATGCACTGATCACGTGACTGATCATGCACTGATCACTGGCTATCATGCACTGATCACTGGCTATCATGCACTGATCACGTGGCTGATCATGCACTGATCACGTGACTGATCATGCACTGATCACGTGGCTATCATGCACTGATCACGTGACTGATCATGCACTGATCACGTGGATGATCATGCACTGATCACGTGACTGATCATGCACTGATCACGTGGCTATCATGCACTGATCACGTGGCTGATCATGCACTGATCACGTAGCTATCATGCACTGATCACGTGACTGATCATGCACTGATCACGTGATTGATCATGCACTGATCACGTGACTGATCATGCACTGATCACGTGACTGATCATGCACTGATCACGTGACTGATCATGCACTGATCACGTGGCTATCATGCACTGATCACGTGGCTGATCATGCACTGATCACGTGGCTACCAGTCACGTGACTGATCATGCACTGATCACGTAATTGATCATGCACTGATCACGTGGCTGATCATGCACTGATCACGTGGCTGATCATGCACTGATCACGTGACTGATCATGCACTGATCACGTGACTGATCATGCACTGATCACGTGGCTGATCATGCACTGATCACGTGGCTGATCATGCACTGATCACGTGACTGATCATGCACTGATCACGTGGCTGATCATGCACTGATCACGTGGCTGATCATGCACTGATCACGTGGCTGATCATGCACTGATCACGTGGCTGATCGCACTGATCACGTGACTGATCATGCACTGATCACGTGGCTGATCATGCACTGATCACGTGGCTATCATGCACTGATCACGTGGCTATCATGCACTGATCACGTGGCTGATCATGCACTGATCACGTGACTGATCATGCACTGATCACGTGGCTATCATGCACTGATCACGTGGCTGATCATGCACTGATCACGTGCCTGATCATGCACTGATCACATGACTGATCATGCACTGATCACGTGACTGATCATGCACTGATCACGTGGCTATCATGCACTACTCACGTGGCTGATCATGCAATGATCATGTAGCTACCATGTACAGGTCACGTGAATGATCATACACCCATCAGGTGACTGATCATGCACTGATCACGTGGCTATCATGCACTGATCACGTGGCTGATCATGCACTGATCACGTGCCTGATCATGCACTGATCACGTGACTGATCATGCACTGATCACGTGGCTGATCATGCACTGATCACGTGACTGATCATGCACTGATCACGTGGCTGATCATGCACTGATACGTGACTGAGCATGGACTGATCACATGACTATCATGTAGTGATCACGTGACTTAATGGCGCTGATCATGTGACTGATCATGCGCTGATCATGTTTGCTATCATACACTGATCATGTGCCTCTGGAGGCAATAAACAAAGAGCTGAGTAGGCACGAATCAAACAGTCAGCAGGCAATAATCATGGAACTCAGGTGTGAGGAATCATGCTGCTCAGCTGGCAATAATCAAGCAGCTGAGCAGGCAGGAATTACGCAGCACAGCTGGCAATTGTCAAGCAGATGACAGGCAGGAATCGTGCAGCTCAGCTGGCAATTGTCAAGCAGATGAGCAGACAGTAATCACGCAGCTCAGCAGGCCCTGATCACGTGACTGAGCATGCACTGTTCACGTGGCTGATCATACACTGATCACGTGACTGATCATGCACTGATCACGTGGCTGATCATACACTGATCACGTGACTGATCATGCACTGATCACGTGGCTGATCATGCACTGATCACGTGGCTGATCATGCACTGATCACGTGGCTGATCATGCACTGATCACGTGACTGATCATGCACTGATCACGTGGCTATCATGCACTGATCACTGGCTATCATGCACTGATCACGTGGCTGATCATGCACTGATCACGTGACTGATCATGCACTGATCACGTCTATATCATGCACTGATCACGTGACTGATCATGCACTGATCACGGATGATCATACACTGATCATGTGACTGATCATGCACTGATCACGTGGCTATCATGCACTGATCACGTGGCTGATCATGCACTGATCACGTAGCTATCATGCACTGATCACGTGACTGATCATGCACTGATCACGTGACTGATCATGCACTGATCACGTGGCTATCATGCACTGATCACGTGGCTGATCATGCACTGATCACGTGCTACATGCACTGATCACGTGACTGATCATGCACTGATCACGTGATTGATCATGCACTGATCACGTGGCTGATCATGCACTGATCACGTGGCTGATCATGCACTGATCACGTGACTGATCATGCACTGATCACGTGACTGATCATGCACTGATCACGTGGCTATCATGCACTGATCACGTGGCTGATCATGCACTGATCACGTGGCTGATCATGCACTGATCACATGACTGATCATGCACTGATCACGTGACTGATCATGCACTGATCACGTGGCTATCATGCACTACTCACGTGGCTGATCATGCAATGATCATGTAGCTACCATGTACTGGTCACGTGACTGATCATACACCCATCAGGTGACTGATCATGCACTGATCACGTGGCTATCATGCACTGATCACGTGGCTGATCATGCACTGATCACGTCTGATCATGCACTGATCACGTGACTGATCATGCACTGATCACGTGGCTGATCATGCACTGATCACGTGGCTGATCATGCACTGATCACGTGGCTGATCATGCACTGATACCGTGACTGAGCATGGACTGATCACATGACTATCATGTAGTGATCACGTGACTTAATGGCGCTGATCATGTGACTGATCATGCGCTGATCATGTTTGCTATCATACACTGATCATGTGCCTCTGGAGGCAATAAACAAAGAGCTGAGTAGGCACGAATCAAACAGTCAGCAGGCAATAATCATGGAACTCAGCTGTGAGGAATCATGCTGCTCAGCTGGCAATAATCAAGCAGCTGAGCAGGCAGGAATTACGCAGCACAGCTGGCAATTGTCAAGCAGATGACAGGCAGGAATCGTGCAGCTCAGCTGGCAATTGTCAAGCAGATGAGCAGACAGTAATCACGCAGCTCAGCAGGCCCTGATCACGTGACTGAGCATGCACTGTTCACGTGGCTGATCATACACTGATCACGTGATGATCATGCACTGATCACTTGGATATCATGCACTGATCACGTGGCTGATCATACACTGTTCACGTGTCTGACCATGCACTGATCACGTGGCTGATCATACACTGCTCACGTAACTGATCATGCACTGATCACGTGGCTATCATGCACTGATCACGTGGCTGAACATGCACTGTTCACGTGGCTGATCACACACCTGTCACGTGACATATCATGCACTGATCACGTGGCACTCATGCACTGATCACGTGGCTGATCATACTCTGATCACGTAACTGATCATGCACACATCACGTGGCTATCATGCACTGATCACGTGGCTATCATGCACTGATCACGTGGCTATCATGCACTGATCACGTGGCTGATCATGCACTGATCACGTGACTGATCATGCACTGATCACGTGGCTATCATGCACTGATCACGTGGCTGATCATGCACTGATCACGTGGCTGATCATGCACTGATCACATGACTGATCATGCACTGATCACGTGACTGATCATGCACTGATCACGTGGCTATCATGCACTACTCACGTGGCTGATCATGCAATGATCATGTAGCTACCATGTACTGGTCACGTGACTGATCATACACCCATCAGGTGACTGATCATGCACTGATCACGTGGCTATCATGCACTGATCACGTGGCTGATCATGCACTGATCACGTGCCTGGTCATGCACTGATCACGTGACTGATCATGCACTGATCACGTGGCTATCATGCACTGATCACGTGGCTGATCATGCACTGATCACGTGGCTGATCATGCACTGATACCGTGACTGAGCATGGACTGATCACATGACTATCATGTAGTGATCACGTGACTTAATGGCGCTGATCATGTGACTGATCATGCGCTGATCATGTTTGCTATCATACACTGATCATGTGCCTCTGGAGGCAATAAACAAAGAGCTGAGTAGGCACGAATCAAACAGTCAGCAGGCAATAATCATGGAACTCAGCTGTGAGGAATCATGCTGCTCAGCTGGCAATAATCAAGCAGCTGAGCAGGCAGGAATTACGCAGCACAGCTGGCAATTGTCAAGCAGATGACAGGCAGGAATCGTGCAGCTCAGCTGGCAATTGTCAAGCAGATGAGCAGACAGTAATCACGCAGCTCAGCAGGCCCTGATCACGTGACTGAGCATGCACTGTTCACGTGGCTGATCATACACTGATCACGTGACTGATCATGCACTGATCACGTGGCTATCATGCACTGATCACGTGGCTGATCATACACTGTTCACGTGTCTGACCATGCACTGATCACGTGGCTGATCATACACTGCTCACGTAACTGATCATGCACTGATCACGTGGCTGATCATGCACTGATCACGTGGCTGATCATGCACTGATCACGTGGCTGATCATACACTGATCACGTGACTGATCATGCACTGATCACTGGCTATCATGCACTGATCACTGGCTATCATGCACTGATCACGTGGCTGATCATGCACTGATCACGTGACTGATCATGCACTGATCACGTCTATATCATGCACTGATCACATGACTGATCATGCACTGATCACGTGGATGATCATGCACTGATCATGTGACTGATCATGCACTGATCACGTGGCTATCATGCACTGATCACGTGGCTGATCATGCATGATCACGTAGCTACCATGTACTGGTCACGTGACTGATCATGCACTGATCACGTAATTGATCATGCACTGATCACGTGACTGATCATGCACTGATCACGTGACTGATCATGCACTGATCACGTGACTGATCATGCACTGATCACGTGGCTATCATGCACTGATCACGTGGCTGATCATGCACTGATCACGTAGCTACCATGCACTGATCACGTGACTGATCATGCACTGATCACGTGGCTGATCATGCACTGATCACGTGGCTGATCATGCACTGATCACGTGGCTGATCATGCACTGATCACGTGACTGATCATGCACTGATCACGTGACTGATCATGCACTGATCACGTGGCTGATCATGCACTGATCACGTGGCTGATCATGCACTGATCACATGACTGATCATGCACTGATCACGTGACTGATCATGCACTGATCACGTGGCTATCATGCACTGATCACGTGGCTGATCATGCACTGATCATAGCTACCATGTACTGGTCACGTGACTGATCATGCACTGATCACGTGACTGATCATGCACTGATCACGTGGCTATCATGCACTGATCACGTGACTGATCATGCACTGATCACGTCTATATCATGCACTGATCACATGACTGATCATGCACTGATCACGTGGCTGATCATGCACTGATCACGTGACTGATCATGCACTGATCACGTGGCTGATCATGCACTGATCACGTGACTGATCATGCACTGATCACGTGACTGATCATGCACTGATCACGTGACTGATCATGCACTGATCACGTGGCTGATCATGCACTGATCACGTGACTGATCATGCACTGATCACGTGGCTATCATGCACTGATCACGTGGCTGATCATGCACTGATCACGTGGCTGATCATGCACTGATACGTGACTGATCATGCACTGATCACGTGACTGATCATGCACTGATCACGTGGCTATCATGCACTGATCACGTGGCTGATCATGCACTGATCACGTAGCTATCATGCACTGATCACGTGACTGATCATGCACTGATCACGTGACTGATCATGCACTGATCACGTGGCTATCATGCACTGATCACGTGACTGATCATGCACTGATCACGTCTATATCATGCACTGATCACGTGACTGATCATGCACTGATCACGTGGCTGATCATGCACTGATCACGTGACTGATCATGCACTGATCACGTGGCTGATCATGCACTGATCACGTGACTGATCATGCACTGTTCACGTGACTGATCATGCACTGATCACGTGACTGATCATGCACTGATCACGTGGCTATCATGCACTACTCACGTGGCTGATCATGCAATGATCATGTAGCTACCATGTACTGGTCACGTGACTGATCATACACCCATCAGGTGACTGATCATGCACTGATCACGTGGCTATCATGCACTGATCACGTGGCTGATCATGCACTGATCACGTGCCTGGTCATGCACTGATCACGTGACTGATCATGCACTGATCACGTGGCTGATCATGCACTGATCACGTGGCTGATCATGCACTGATCACGTGGCTGATCATGCACTGATACCGTGACTGAGCATGGACTGATCACATGACTATCATGTAGTGATCACGTGACTTAATGGCGCTGATCATGTGACTGATCATGCGCTGATCATGTTTGCTATCATACACTGATCATGTGCCTCTGGAGGCAATAAACAAAGAGCTGAGTAGGCACGAATCAAACAGTCAGCAGGCAATAATCATGGAACTCAGGTGTGAGGAATCATGCTGCTCAGCTGGCAATAATCAAGCAGCTGAGCAGGCAGGAATTACGCAGCACAGCTGGCAATTGTCAAGCAGATGACAGGCAGGAATCGTGCAGCTCAGCTGGCAATTGTCAAGCAGATGAGCAGACAGTAATCACGCAGCTCAGCAGGCCCAGATCACGTGACTGAGCATGCACTGTTCACGTGGCTGATCATACACTGATCACGTGACTGATCATGCACTGATCACGTGGCTATCATGCACTGATCACGTGGCTGATCATACACTGTTCACGTGTCTGACCATGCACTGATCACGTGGCTGATCATACACTGCTCACGTAACTGATCATGCACTGATCACGTGGCTGATCATGCACTGATCACGTGGCTATCATGCACTGATCACGTGGCTGATCATGCACTGATCACGTGACTGATCATGCACTGATCACTGGCTATCATGCACTCATCACTGGCTATCATGCACTGATCACGTGGCTGATCATGCACTGATCACGTGACTGATCATGCACTGATCACGTCTATATCATGCACTGATCACATGACTGATCATGCACTGATCACGTGACTGATCATGCACTGATCATGTGACTGATCATGCACTGATCACGTGGCTATCATGCACTGATCACGTGGCTGATCATGCAATGATCACGTAGCTACCATGTACTGGTCACGTGACTGATCATGCACTGATCACGTAATTGATCATGCACTGATCACGTGACTTATCATGCACTGATCACGTGAGTGATCATGCACTGATCACGTGACTGATCATGCACTGATCACGTGGCTATCATGCACTGCTCACGTGGCTGATCATGCAATGATCACGTAGCTACCATGTACTGGTCACGTGACTGATCATGCACTGATCACGTGACTGATCATGCACTGATCACGTGGCTGATCATGCACTGATCACGTGGCTGATCATGCACTGATCACGTGACTGATCATGCACTGATCACGTGACTGATCATGCACTGATCACGTGACTGATCATGCACTGATCACGTGCCTGATCATGCACTGATCACGTGACTGATCATGCACTGATCACATAGCTATCATGAACTGATCACCTGGCTGATCATGCACTGATCACGTGGCTGATCATGCACTGATACCGTGACTGAGCATGGACTGATCACATGACTATCATGTAGTGATCACGTGACTTAATGGCGCTGATCATGTGACTGATCATGCACTGATCATGTTTGCTATCATACACTGATCATGTGCCTCTGGAGGCAATAAACAAAGAGCTGAGTAGGCACGAATCAAACAGTCAGCAGGCAATAATCATGGAACTCAGCTGTGAGGAATCATGCTGCTCAGCTGGCAATAATCAAGCAGCTGAGCAGGCAGGAATTACGCAGCACAGCTGGCAATTGTCAAGCAGATGACAGGCAGGAATCGTGCAGCTCAGCTGGCAATTGTCAAGCAGATGAGCAGACAGTAATCACGCAGCTCAGCAGGCCCTGATCACGTGACTGAGCATGCACTGTTCACGTGGCTGATCATACACTGATCACGTGATGATCATGCACTGATCACTTGGATATCATGCACTGATCACGTGGCTGATCATACACTGTTCACGTGTCTGACCATGCACTGATCACGTGGCTGATCATACACTGCTCACGTAACTGATCATGCACTGATCACGTGGCTATCATGCACTGATCACGTGGCTGAACATGCACTGTTCACGTGGCTGATCACACACCTGTCACGTGACATATCATGCACTGATCACGTGGCACTCATGCACTGATCACGTGGCTGATCATACTCTGCTCACGTAACTCATCATGCACACATCACGTGGCTATCATGCACTGCTCACGTGGCTCGTCATGGAATGATCACGTAGCTACCATATACTGGTCACGTGACTGATCATGCACTGATCACGTGAATGATCATGCACTGATCACGTGGCTGATCATGCACTGATCACGTGACTGATCATGCACTGATCACGTGGCTGATCATGCACTGATCACGTGGCTGATCATGCACTGATCACGTGGCTGATCACACATGATCACGTGACTGATCATGCACTGATCACGTGGCTGATCATGCACTGATCACGTGGCTATCATGCACTGATCACGTGGCTGATCATGCACTGATCACGTGGCTATCATGCACTGATCACGTGACTGATCATGCACTGATCACGTGGCTGATCATGCACTGATCACGTGACTGATCATGCACTGATCACGTGACTGATCATGCACTGATCACGTGACTGATCATGCACTGATCACGTGGCTATCATGCACTGATCACGTGGCTGATCATGCAATGATCACGTAGCTACCATGTACTGGTCACGTGACTGATCATGCACTGATCACGTAATTGATCATGCACTGATCACGTGGCTGATCATGCACTGATCACGTGGCTGATCATGCACTGATCACGTGACTGATCATGCACTGATCACGTGACTGATCATGCACTGATCACGTGATGATCATGCACTGATCACGTGGCTATCATGCACTGATCACGTGGCTGATCATGCACTGATCACGTGACTGATCATGCACTGATCACGTGGCTGATCATGCACTGATCACGTGACTGATCATGCACTGATCACGTGGCTATCATGCACTGATCACGTGGCTGATCATGCACTGATCACGTGGCTGATCATGCACTGATCACGTGACTATCATGCACTGATCACGTGGCACTCATGCACTGATCACGTGGCTGATCATACACTGATCACGTAACTGATCATGCACTGATCACGTGGCTATCATGCACTGATCACGTGGCTGTCATGCAATGATCACATAGCTACATATACTGATCACGTGACTGATCATGCACTGATCACGTGGCTGATCATGCACTGATCACGTGACTGATCATGCACTGATCACGTGACTGATCATGCACTGATCACGTGGCTATCATGCACTGATCACGTGGCTGATCATGCACTGATCACGTGGCTGATCATGCACTGATCACATGACTGATCATGCACTGATCACGTGACTGATCATGCACTGATCACGTGGCTATCATGCACTACTCACGTGGCTGATCATGCAATGATCATGTAGCTACCATGTACAGGTCACGTGAATGATCATACACCCATCAGGTGACTGATCATGCACTGATCACGTGGCTATCATGCACTGATCACGTGACTGATCATGCACTGATCACGTCTATATCATGCACTGATCACATGACTGCCCATGCACTGATCACGTGGATGATCATACACTGATCATGTGACAGATCATGCACTGATCACGTGGCTGATCATGCACTGATACCGTGACTGAGCATGGACTGATCACATGACTATCATGTAGTGATCACGTGACTTAATGGCGCTGATCATGTGACTGATCATGCGCTGATCATGTTTGCTATCATACACTGATCATGTGCCTCTGGAGGCAATAAACAAAGAGCTGAGTAGGCACGAATCAAACAGTCAGCAGGCAATAATCATGGAACTCAGGTGTGAGGAATCATGCTGCTCAGCTGGCAATAATCAAGCAGCTGAGCAGGCAGGAATTACGCAGCACAGCTGGCAATTGTCAAGCAGATGACAGGCAGGAATCGTGCAGCTCAGCTGGCAATTGTCAAGCAGATGAGCAGACAGTAATCACGCAGCTCAGCAGGCCCTGATCACGTGACTGAGCATGCACTGTTCACGTGGCTGATCATACACTGATCACGTGACTGATCATGCACTGATCACGTGGCTGATCATGCACTGATCACGTGACTGATCATGCACTGATCACGTGGCTGATCATGCACTGATCACGTGGCTGATCATGCACTGATCACGTGGCTGATCATGCACTGATCACGTGACTGATCATGCACTGATCACGTCTATCATGCACTGATCACGTGACTATCATGCACTGATCACGTGGATGATCATACACTGATCACGTGGCTGATCATGCACTGATCACGTGGCTATCATGCACTGCTCACGTGGCTGATCATGCAATGATCACGTAGCTACCATGCACTGATCACGTGACTGATCATGCACTGATCACGTAATTGATCATGCACTGATCACGTGACTGATCATGCACTGATCACGTGACTGATCATGCACTGATCACGTGACTGATCATGCACTGATCACGTGGCTATCATGCACTGCTCACGTGGCTGATCATGCACTGATCACGTAGCTACCATGCACTGGTCACGTGACTGATCATGCACTGATCACGTAATTGATCATGCACTGATCACGTGGCTGATCATGCACTGATCACGTGGCTGATCATGCACTGATCACGTGACTGATCATGCACTGATCACGTGGCTGATCATGCACTGATCACGTGGCTGATCATGCACTGATCACGTGGCTGATCATGCACTGATCACGTGACTGATCATGCACTGATCACGTGACTGATCATGCACTGATCACGTGGCTATCATGCACTGATCACGTGGCTGATCATGCACTGATCACGTGGCTGATCATGCACTGATCACGTGACTGATCATGCACTGATCACGTGGCATCATGCACTGATCACGTGGCTGATCATGCACTGATCACGTAACTGATCATGCACTGATCACGTGGCTATCATGCACTGATCACGTGGCTGTCATGCACTGATCACGTGGCTACATACACTGATCACGTGACTGATCATGCACTGATCACGTGGCTGATCATGCACTGATCACGTGACTGATCATGCACTGATCACGTGACTGATCATGCACTGATCACGTGGCTATCATGCACTGATCACGTGGCTGATCATGCACTGATCACGTGCCTGATCATGCACTGATCACATGACTGATCATGCACTGATCACGTGACTGATCATGCACTGATCACGTGGCTATCATGCACTACTCACGTGGCTGATCATGCAATGATCATGTAGCTACCATGTACAGGTCACGTGAATGATCATACACCCATCAGGTGACTGATCATGCACTGATCACGTGGCTATCATGCACTGATCACGAGACTGATCATGCACTGATCACGTCTATATCATGCACTGATCACATGACTGCCCATGCACTGATCACGTGGATGATCATACACTAATCATGTGACAGATCATGCACTGATCACGTGGCTGATCATGCACTGATACCGTGACTGAGCATGGACTGATCACATGACTATCATGTAGTGATCACGTGACTTAATGGCGCTGATCATGTGACTGATCATGCGCTGATCATGTTTGCTATCATACACTGATCATGTGCCTCTGGAGGCAATAAACAAAGAGCTGAGTAGGCACGAATCAAACAGTCAGCAGGCAATAATCATGGAACTCAGGTGTGAGGAATCATGCTGCTCAGCTGGCAATAATCAAGCAGCTGAGCAGGCAGGAATTACGCAGCACAGCTGGCAATTGTCAAGCAGATGACAGGCAGGAATCGTGCAGCTCAGCTGGCAATTGTCAAGCAGATGAGCAGACAGTAATCACGCAGCTCAGCAGGCCCAGATCACGTGACTGAGCATGCACTGTTCACGTGGCTGATCATACACTGATCACGTGACTGATCATGCACTGATCACGTGGCTATCATGCACTGATCACGTGGCTGATCATACACTGTTCACGTGTCTGACCATGCACTGATCACGTGGCTGATCATACACTGATCACGTGGCTGATCATGCACTGATCACGTGGCTGATCATGCACTGATCACGTGGCTGATCATGCACTGATCACGTGGCTATCATGCACTGATCACGTGGCTATCATGCACTGATCACGTGGCTGATCATGCACTGATCACGTGACTGATCATGCACTGATCACGTCTATATCATGCACTGATCACGTGACTGATCATGCACTGATCACGTGGATGATCATACACTGATCACGTGACTGATCATGCACTGATCACGTGGCTATCATGCACTGATCACGTGGCTGATCATGCACTGATCACGTAGCTATCATGTACTGATCACGTGACTGATCATGCACTGATCACGTGGCTGATCATGCACTGATCACGTGGCTGATCATGCACTGATCACGTGACTGATCATGCACTGATCACGTGACTGATCATGCACTGATCACGTGGCTATCATGCACTGATCACGTGGCTGATCATGCACTGATCACGTGACTGATCATGCACTGATCACGTGACTGATCATGCACTGATCACGTGACTGATCATGCACTGATCACGTGGCTATCATGCACTGATCACGTGGCTGATCATGCACTGATCACGTAGCTATCATGCACTGATCACGTGACTGATCATGCACTGATCACGTGACTGATCATGCACTGATCACGTGGCTATCATGCACTGATCACGTGACTGATCATGCACTGATCACGTGATGATCATGCACTGATCACGTGACTGATCATGCACTGATCACGTGGCTGATCATGCACTGATCATGTGACTGATCATGCACTGATCACGTGGCTGATCATGCACTGATCACGTGACTGATCATGCACTGATCACGTGGCTGATCATGCACTGATCACGTGACTGATCATGCACTGATCACGTGCCTGATCATGCACTGATCACGTGACTGATCATGCACTGATCACGTGGCTATCATGCACTGATCACGTGGCTGATCATGCACTGATCACGTGGCTGATCATGCACTGATACCGTGACTGAGCATGGACTGATCACATGACTATCATGTAGTGATCACGTGACTTAATGGCGCTGATCATGTGACTGATCATGCACTGATCATGTTTGCTATCATACACTGATCATGTGCCTCTGGAGGCAATAAACAAAGAGCTGAGTAGGCACGAATCAAACAGTCAGCAGGCAATAATCATGGAACTCAGGTGAGGAATCATGCTGCTCAGCTGGCAATAATCAAGCAGCTGAGCAGGCAGGAATTACGCAGCACAGCTGGCAATTGTCAAGCAGATGACAGGCAGGAATCGTGCAGCTCAGCTGGCAATTGTCAAGCAGATGAGCAGACAGTAATCACGCAGCTCAGCAGGCCCAGATCACGTGACTGAGCATGCACTGTTCACGTGGCTGATCATACACTGATCACGTGACTGATCATGCACTGATCACGTGGCTATCATGCACTGATCACGTGGCTGATCATACACTGTTCACGTGTCTGACCATGCACTGATCACGTGGCTGATCATACACTGATCACGTGGCTGATCATGCACTGATCACGTGGCTGATCATGCACTGATCACGTGGCTGATCATGCACTGATCACGTGGCTATCATGCACTCATCACGTGGCTATCATGCACTGATCACGTGGCTGATCATGCACTGATCACGTGACTGATCATGCACTGATCACGTCTATATCATGCACTGATCACGTGACTGATCATGCACTGATCACGTGGATGATCATGCACTGATCACGTGACTGATCATGCACTGATCACGTGGCTATCATGCACTGATCACGTGGCTGATCATGCACTGATCACGTAGCTATCATGTACTGATCACGTGACTGATCATGCACTGATCACGTGGCTGATCATGCACTGATCACGTGACTGATCATGCACTGATCACGTGACTGATCATGCACTGATCACGTGACTGATCATGCACTGATCACGTGGCTATCATGCACTGATCACGTGGCTGATCATGCACTGATCACGTGGCTACCATGCACTGATCACGTGACTGATCATGCACTGATCACGTGACTGATCATGCACTGATCACGTGGCTGATCATGCACTGATCACGTGGCTGATCATGCACTGATCACGTGACTGATCATGCACTGATCACGTGACTGATCATGCACTGATCACGTGGCTATCATGCACTGATCACGTGGCTGATCATGCACTGATCACGTGCCTGATCATGCACTGATCACGTGACTGATCATGCACTGATCACGTGACTGATCATGCACTGATCACGTGGCTATCATGCACTACTCACGTGGCTGATCATGCAATGATCATGTAGCTACCATGTACAGGTCACGTGAATGATCATACACCCATCAGGTGACTGATCATGCACTGATCACGTGGCTATCATGCACTGATCACGTGACTGATCATGCACTGATCACGTCTATATCATGCACTGATCACATGACTGCCCATGCACTGATCACGTGGATGATCATACACTAATCATGTGACAGATCATGCACTGATCACGTGGCTGATCATGCACTGATACCGTGACTGAGCATGGACTGATCACATGACTATCATGTAGTGATCACGTGACTTAATGGCGCTGATCATGTGACTGATCATGCGCTGATCATGTTTGCTATCATACACTGATCATGTGCCTCTGGAGGCAATAAACAAAGAGCTGAGTAGGCACGAATCAAACAGTCAGCAGGCAATAATCATGGAACTCAGGTGTGAGGAATCATGCTGCTCAGCTGGCAATAATCAAGCAGCTGAGCAGGCAGGAATTACGCAGCACAGCTGGCAATTGTCAAGCAGATGACAGGCAGGAATCGTGCAGCTCAGCTGGCAATTGTCAAGCAGATGAGCAGACAGTAATCACGCAGCTCAGCAGGCCCAGATCACGTGACTGAGCATGCACTGTTCACGTGGCTGATCATACACTGATCACGTGACTGATCATGCACTGATCACGTGGCTATCATGCACTGATCACGTGGCTGATCATACACTGTTCACGTGTCTGACCATGCACTGATCACGTGGCTGATCATGCACTGATCACGTGGCTGATCATGCACTGATCACGTGGCTGATCATGCACTGATCACGTGACTGATCATGCACTGATCACGTGGCTATCATGCACTGATCACGTGGCTATCATGCACTGATCACGTGGCTGATCATGCACTGATCACGTGACTGATCATGCACTGATCACGTATATCATGCACTGATCACGTGACTGATCATGCACTGATCACGTGGATGATCATGCACTGATCACGTGACTGATCATGCACTGATCACGTGGCTATCATGCACTGATCACGTGGCTGATCATGCACTGATCACGTAGCTATCATGTACTGATCACGTGACTGATCATGCACTGATCACGTGACTGATCATGCACTGATCACGTGGCTGATCATGCACTGATCACGTGGCTGATCATGCACTGATCACGTGACTGATCATGCACTGATCACGTCTATATCATGCACTGATCACGTGACTGATCATGCACTGATCACGTGGCTGATCATGCACTGATCATGTGACTGATCATGCACTGATCACGTGGCTATCATGCACTGATCACGTGGCTGATCATGCACTGATCACGTGGCTATCATGCACTGATCACGTGACTGATCATGCACTGATCACGTGACTGATCATGCACTGATCACGTGACTGATCATGCACTGATCACGTGACTGATCATGCACTGATCACGTGACTGATCATGCACTGATCACGTGGCTATCATGCACTGATCACGTGGCTGATCATGCAATGATCACGTAGCTACCATGCACTGATCACGTGACTGATCATGCACTGATCACGTGGCTGATCATGCACTGATCACGTGGCTGATCATGCACTGATCACGTGGCTGATCATGCACTGATCACGTGACTGATCATGCACTGATCACGTGACTGATCATGCACTGATCACGTGACTGATCATGCACTGATCACCTGCCTGGTCATGCACTGATCACGTGACTGATCATGCACTGATCACATGGCTATCATGAACTGATCACGTGGCTGATCATGCACTGATCACGTGGCTGATCATGCACTGATACCGTGACTGAGCATGGACTGATCACATGACTATCATGTAGTGATCACGTGACTTAATGGCGCTGATCATGTGACTGATCATGCACTGATCATGTTTGCTATCATACACTGATCATGTGCCTCTGGAGGCAATAAACAAAGAGCTGAGTAGGCACGAATCAAACAGTCAGCAGGCAATAATCATGGAACTCAGCTGTGAGGAATCATGCTGCTCAGCTGGCAATAATCAAGCAGCTGAGCAGGCAGGAATTACGCAGCACAGCTGGCAATTGTCAAGCAGATGACAGGCAGGAATCGTGCAGCTCAGCTGGCAATTGTCAAGCAGATGAGCAGACAGTAATCACGCAGCTCAGCAGGCCCTGATCACGTGACTGAGCATGCACTGTTCACGTGGCTGATCATACACTGATCACGTGATGATCATGCACTGATCACTTGGATATCATGCACTGATCACGTGGCTGATCATACACTGTTCACGTGTCTGACCATGCACTGATCACGTGGCTGATCATACACTGCTCACGTAACTGATCATGCACTGATCACGTGGCTATCATGCACTGATCACGTGGCTGAACATGCACTGTTCACGTGGCTGATCACACACCTGTCACGTGACATATCATGCACTGATCACGTGGCACTCATGCACTGATCACGTGGCTGATCATACTCTGCTCACGTAACTCATCATGCACACATCACGTGGCTATCATGCACTGCTCACGTGGCTCGTCATGGAATGATCACGTAGCTACCATATACTGGTCACGTGACTGATCATGCACAGATCACGTAAATGATCATGCACTGTTCACGTGACTGATCATGTACTGATCACGTGACTGATCATGCACTGATCACGTGGCTATCATGCTCTGCTCACGTGGCTGATCATGCAATGATCACGTAGCAACCATGTACTGGTCACGTGACTGATCATGCACTGATCACGTAATTGATCCTGCACTGATCACGTGGCTCATCATGCACTGATCACGTGGCTGATCACACATGTATCACGTGACTGATCATGCACTGATCACGTGGCTCTCATGCACTGATCACGTGGCTATCATGCACTGATCACGTGGATATCATGCACTGATCACGTGGCTGATCACACACGTATCACATGACTGATCATGCACTGATCACGTGGCTATCATGCACTGATCACGTGGCTATCATGCACTGATCACGTGGCTGATCATGCAATGATCACGTAGCTACCATGTACTGATCACGTGACTGATCATGCACTGATCACGTGATTGATCATGCACTGATCACGTGACTGATCATGCACTGATCACGTGACTGATCATGCACTGATCACGTGACTGATCATGCACTGATCACGTGGCTATCATGCACTGATCACGTGGCTGATCATGCACTGATCACGTAGCTATCATGCACTGATCACGTGACTGATCATGCACTGATCACGTGATTGATCATGCACTGATCACGTGGCTGATCATGCACTGATCACGTGGCTGATCATGCACTGATCACGTGACTGATCATGCACTGATCACGTGACTGATCATGCACTGATCACGTGGCTATCATGCACTGATCACGTGGCTGATCATGCACTGATCACGTGCCTGATCATGCACTGATCACATGACTGATCATGCACTGATCACGTGACTGATCATGCACTGATCACGTGGCTATCATGCACTGATCACGTGGCTGATCATGCACTGATCACGTAGCTACCATGTACTGGTCAGTGACTGATCATACACTGATCAGGTGACTGATCATGCACTGATCACGTGGCTATCATGCACTGATCACGTGGCTGATCATGCACTGATCACGTGCCTGATCATGCACTGATCACGTGACTGATCATGCACTGATCACGTGGCTATCATGCACTGATCACGTGGCTGATCATGCACTGATCACGTGGCTGATCATGCACTGATCACGTGACTGATCATGCACTGATCACGTGACTATCATGCACTGATCACGTGGCTATCATGCACTGATCACGTGGCTGATCATGCACTGATCACGTAGCTACCATGTACTGGTCACGTGACTGATCATGCACTGATCACGTGACTGATCATGCACTGATCACGTGGCTATCATGCACTGATCACGTGACTGATCATGCACTGATCACGTCTATATCATGCACTGATCACATGACTGATCATGCACTGATCACGTGGCTGATCATGCACTGATCACGTGACTGATCATGCACTGATCACGTGGCTGATCATGCACTGATCACGTGACTGATCATGCACTGATCACGTGACTGATCATGCACTGATCACGTGACTGATCATGCACTGATCACGTGGCTATCATGCACTACTCACGTGGCTGATCATGCAATGATCATGTAGCTACCATGTACTGGTCACGTGACTGATCATACACCCATCAGGTGACTGATCATGCACTGATCACGTGGCTATCATGCACTGATCACGTGGCTGATCATGCACTGATCACGTGCCTGATCATGCACTGATCACGTGACTGATCATGCACTGATCACGTGGCTATCATGCACTGATCACCTGGCTGATCATGCACTGATCACGTGGCTGATCATGCACTGATACCGTGACTGAGCATGGACTGATCACATGACTATCATGTAGTGATCACGTGACTTAATGGCGCTGATCATGTGACTGATCATGCGCTGATCATGTTTGCTATCATACACTGATCATGTGCCTCTGGAGGCAATAAACAAAGAGCTGAGTAGGCACGAATCAAACAGTCAGCAGGCAATAATCATGGAACTCAGGTGTGAGGAATCATGCTGCTCAGCTGGCAATAATCAAGCAGCTGAGCAGGCAGGAATTACGCAGCACAGCTGGCAATTGTCAAGCAGATGACAGGCAGGAATCGTGCAGCTCAGCTGGCAATTGTCAAGCAGATGAGCAGACAGTAATCACGCAGCTCAGCAGGCCCAGATCACGTGACTGAGCATGCACTGTTCACGTGGCTGATCATACACTGATCACGTGACTGATCATGCACTGATCACGTGGCTATCATGCACTGATCACGTGGCTGATCATACACTGTTCACGTGTCTGACCATGCACTGATCACGTGGCTGATCATACACTGCTCACGTAACTGATCATGCACTGATCACGTGGCTGATCATGCACTGATCACGTGGCTGATCATGCACTGATCACGTGGCTGATCATGCACTGATCACGTGACTGATCATGCACTGATCACTGGCTATCATGCACTGATCACTGGCTATCATGCACTGATCACGTGGCTGATCATGCACTGATCACGTGACTGATCATGCACTGATCACGTCTATATCATGCACTGATCACGTGACTGATCATGCACTGATCACGTGGATGATCATGCACTGATCATGTGACTGATCATGCACTGATCACGTGGCTATCATGCACTGATCACGTGGCTGATCATGCAATGATCACGTAGCTACCATGTACTGATCACGTGACTGATCATGCACTGATCACGTGGCTGATCATGCACTGATCACGTGGCTATCATGCACTGATCACGTGGCTGATCATGCACTGATCACGTGCTATCATGCACTGATCACGTGACTGATCATGCACTGATCACGTGGCTGATCATGCACTGATCACGTGGCTGATCATGCACTGATCACGTGACTGATCATGCACTGATCACGTGACTGATCATGCACTGATCACGTGGCTATCATGCACTATCACGTGGCTGATCATGCAATGATCATGTAGCTACCATGTACTGGTCACGTGACTGATCATACACTGATCACGTGACTGATCATGCACTGATCACGTGGCTATCATGCACTGATCACGTGGCTGATCATGCACTGATCACGTGCCTGATCATGCACTGATCACGTGACTGATCATGCACTGATCACGTGGCTATCATGCACTGATCACGTGGCTGATCATGCACTGATCACGTGGCTGATCATGCACTGATACCGTGACTGAGCATGGACTGATCACATGACTATCATGTAGTGATCACGTGACTTAATGGCGCTGATCATGTGACTGATCATGCACTGATCATGTTTGCTATCATACACTGATCATGTGCCTCTGGAGGCAATAAACAAAGAGCTGAGTAGGCACGAATCAAACAGTCAGCAGGCAATAATCATGGAACTCAGGTGTGAGGAATCATGCTGCTCAGCTGGCAATAATCAAGCAGCTGAGCAGGCAGGAATTACGCAGCACAGCTGATTGTCAAGCAGATGACAGGCAGGAATCGTGCAGCTCAGCTGGCAATTGTCAAGCAGATGAGCAGACAGTAATCACGCAGCTCAGCAGGCCCTGATCACGTGACTGAGCATGCACTGTTCACGTGGCTGATCATACACTGATCACGTGACTGATCATGCACTGATCACGTGGCTATCATGCACTGATCACGTGGCTGATCATACACTGTTCACGTGTCTGACCATGCACTGATCACGTGGCTGATCATGCACTGCTCACGTAACTGATCATGCACTGATCACGTGGCTGATCATGCACTGATCACGTGGCTGATCATGCACTGATCACGTGGCTGATCATGCACTGATCACGTGACTGATCATGCACTGATCACTGGCTATCATGCACTGATCACTGACTATCATGCACTGATCACGTGGCTGATCATGCACTGATCACGTGACTGATCATGCACTGATCACGTCTGATCATGCACTGATCACATGACTGATCATGCACTGATCACGTGATGATCATGCACTGATCATGTGACTGATCATGCACTGATCATGTTTGCTATCATACACTGATCATGTGCCTCTGGAGGCAATAAACAAAGAGCTGAGTAGGCACGAATCAAACAGTCAGCAGGCAATAATCATGGAACTCAGCTGTGAGGAATCATGCTGCTCAGCTGGCAATAATCAAGCAGCTGAGCAGGCAGGAATTACGCAGCACAGCTGATAATTGTCAAGCAGATGACAGGCAGGAATCGTGCAGCTCAGCTGGCAATTGTCAAGCAGATGAGCAGACAGTAATCACGCAGCTCAGCAGGCCCTGATCACGTGACTGAGCATGCACTGTTCACGTGGCTGATCATACACTGATCACGTGACTGATCATGCACTGATCACGTGGCTATCATGCACTGATCACGTGGCTGATCATACACTGATCACGTGACTGATCATGCACTGATCACGTGGCTATCATGCACTGATCACGTGGCTGATCATGCACTGATCACGTGGCTGATCATGCACTGATCACGTGGCTGATCATGCACTGATCACGTGGCTATCATGCACTGATCACGTGGCTGATCATGCACTGATCACGTGACTGATCATGCACTGATCACTGGCTATCATGCACTGATCACTGGCTATCATGCACTGATCACGTGGCTGATCATGCACTGATCACGTGACTGATCATGCACTGATCACGTCTATATCATGCACTGATCACGTGACTGCCCATGCACTGATCACGTGGATGATCATGCACTGATCATGTGACTGATCATGCACTGATCACGTGGCTATCATGCACTGATCACGTGGCTGATCATGCACTGATCACGTGGCTATCATGCACTGATCACGTGACTGATCATGCACTGATCACGTGGCTGATCATGCACTGATCACGTGACTTATCATGCACTGATCACGTGACTGATCATGCACTGATCACGTGACTGATCATGCACTGATCACGTGGCTATCATGCACTACTCACGTGGCTGATCATGCAATGATCATGTAGCTACCATGTACAGGTCACGTGACTGATCATACACCCATCAGGTGACTGATCATGCACTGATCACGTGGCTATCATGCACTGATCACGTGGCTGATCATGCACTGATCACGTGCCTGGTCATGCACTGATCACGTGACTGATCATGAACTGATCACGTGGCTATCATGCACTGATCACCTGGCTGATCATGCACTGATCACGTGGCTGATCATGCACTGATACCGTGACTGAGCATGGACTGATCACATGACTATCATGTAGTGATCACGTGACTTAATGGCGCTGATCATGTGACTGATCATGCGCTGATCATGTTTGCTATCATACACTGATCATGTGCCTCTGGAGGCAATAAACAAAGAGCTGAGTAGGCACGAATCAAACAGTCAGCAGGCAATAATCATGGAACTCAGGTGTGAGGAATCATGCTGCTCAGCTGGCAATAATCAAGCAGCTGAGCAGGCAGGAATTACGCAGCACAGCTGGCAATTGTCAAGCAGATGACAGGCAGGAATCGTGCAGCTCAGCTGGCAATTGTCAAGCAGATGAGCAGACAGTAATCACGCAGCTCAGCAGGCCCAGATCACGTGACTGAGCATGCACTGTTCACGTGGCTGATCATACACTGATCACGTGACTGATCATGCACTGATCACGTGGCTATCATGCACTGATCACGTGGCTGATCATACACTGTTCACGTGTCTGACCATGCACTGATCACGTGGCTGATCATACACTGCTCACGTAACTGATCATGCACTGATCACGTGGCTGATCATGCACTGATCACGTGGCTATCATGCACTGATCACGTGGCTGATCATACACTGATCACGTGACTGATCATGCACTGATCACTGGCTATCATGCACTGATCAACTGGCTATCATGCACTGATCACGTGGCTGATCATGCACTGATCACGTGACTGATCATGCACTGATCACGTCTATATCATGCACTGATCACGTGACTGCCATGCACTGATCACGTGGATGATCATACACTGATCATGTGACTGATCATGCACTGATCACGTGGCTATCATGCACTGATCACGTGGCTGATCATGCACTGATCACGTAGCTACCATGTACTGGTCACGTGACTGATCATGCACTGATCACGTAATTGATCATGCACTGATCACGTGACTGATCATGCACTGATCACGTGACTGATCATGCACTGATCACGTGGCTATCATGCACTGCTCACGTGGCTGATCATGCAATGATCACGTGGCTACCATGTACTGGTCACGTGACTGATCATGCACTGATCACGTGACTGATCATGCACTGATCACGTGGCTGATCATGCACTGATCACGTGGCTGATCATGCACTGATCACGTGACTGATCATGCACTGATCACGTGACTGATCATGCACTGATCACGTGACTGATCATGCACTGATCACGTGACTGATCATGCACTGATCACGTGACTGATCATGAACTGATCACATGGCTATCATGCACTGATCACGTGGCTGATCATGCACTGATACCGTGACTGAGCATGGACTGATCACATGACTATCATGTAGTGATCACGTGACTTAATGGCGCTGATCATGTGACTGATCATGCACTGATCATGTTTGCTATCATACACTGATCATGTGCCTCTGGAGGCAATAAACAAAGAGCTGAGTAGGCACGAATCAAACAGTCAGCAGGCAATAATCATGGAACTCAGCTGTGAGGAATCATGCTGCTCAGCTGGCAATAATCAAGCAGCTGAGCAGGCAGGAATTACGCAGCACAGCTGGCAATTGTCAAGCAGATGACAGGCAGGAATCGTGCAGCTCAGCTGGCAATTGTCAAGCAGATGAGCAGACAGTAATCACGCAGCTCAGCAGGCCCTGATCACGTGACTGAGCATGCACTGTTCACGTGGCTGATCATACACTGATCACGTGATGATCATGCACTGATCACTTGGATATCATGCACTGATCACGTGGCTGATCATACACTGTTCACGTGTCTGACCATGCACTGATCACGTGGCTGATCATGCACTGATCACGTGACTGATCATGCACTGATCACGTGGCTGATCATGCACTGATCACGTGGCTGATCATGCACTGATCACGTGGCTGATCATGCACTGATCACGTGGCTGATCATGCACTGATCACGTGGCTACCATGCACTGATCACGTGACTGATCATGCACTGATCACGTAACTGATCATGCACTGATCACGTGGCTGATCATGCACTGATCACGTGGCTGATCATGCACTGATCACGTGACTGATCATGCACTGATCACGTGACTGATCATGCACTGATCACGTGGCTATCATGCACTGATCACGTGGCTGATCATGCACTGATCACGTGACTGATCATGCACTGATCACGTGACTGATCATGCACTGATCACGTGGCTATCATGCACTGATCACGTGGCTGATCATGCACTGATCACGTGGCTGATCATGCACTGATCACGTGACTGATCATGCACTGATCACGTGACTGATCATGCACTGATCACGTGGCTATCATGCACTGATCACGTGGCTGATCATGCACTGATCACGTAGCTACCATGCACTGATCACGTGACTGATCATGCACTGATCACGTGACTGATCATGCACTGATCACGTGGCTATCATGCACTGATCACGTGACTGATCATGCACTGATCACGTGGCTATCATGCACTGATCACGTGACTGATCATGCACTGATCACGTGGCTGATCATGCACTGATCACGTGACTGATCATGCACTGATCACGTGGCTGATCATGCACTGATCACGTGACTATCATGCACTGATCACGTGACTGATCATGCACTGATCACGTGACTGATCATGCACTGATCACGTGGCTATCATGCACTACTCACGTGGCTGATCATGCAATGATCATGTAGCTACCATGTACGGTCACGTGACTGATCATACACCCATCAGGTGACTGATCATGCACTGATCACGTGGCTATCATGCACTGATCACGTGGCTGATCATGCACTGATCACGTGCCTGGTCATGCACTGATCACGTGACTGATCATGCACTGATCACGTGGCTGATCATGCACTGATCACGTGGCTGATCATGCACTGATCACGTGGCTGATCATGCACTGATACCGTGACTGAGCATGGACTGATCACATGACTATCATGTAGTGATCACGTGACTTAATGGCGCTGATCATGTGACTGATCATGCACTGATCATGTTTGCTATCATACACTGATCATGTGCCTCTGGAGGCAATAAACAAAGAGCTGAGTAGGCACGAATCAAACAGTCAGCAGGCAATAATCATGGAACTCAGGTGTGAGGAATCATGCTGCTCAGCTGGCAATAATCAAGCAGCTGAGCAGGCAGGAATTACGCAGCACAGCTGGCAATTGTCAAGCAGATGACAGGCAGGAATCGTGCAGCTCAGCTGGCAATTGTCAAGCAGATGAGCAGACAGTAATCACGCAGCTCAGCAGGCCCTGATCACGTGACTGAGCATGCACTGTTCACGTGGCTGATCATACACTGATCACGTGACTGATCATGCACTGATCACGTGGCTATCATGCACTGATCACGTGGCTGATCATACACTGATCACGTGACTGATCATGCACTGATCACGTGGCTGATCATGCACTGATCACGTGGCTGATCATGCACTGATCACGTGGCTGATCATGCACTGATCACGTGGCTGATCATGCACTGATCACGTGACTGATCATGCACTGATCACGTGGCTGATCATGCACTGATCACGTGGCTATCATGCACTGATCACGTGGCTGATCATGCACTGATCACGTGACTGATCATGCACTGATCACGTGGCTATCATGCACTGATCACTGGCTATCATGCACTGATCACGTGGCTGATCATGCACTGATCACGTGACTGATCATGCACTGATCACGTCTATATCATGCACTGATCACGTGACTGATCATGCACTGATCACGTGGATGATCATGCACTGATCATGTGACTGATCATGCACTGATCACGTGGCTATCATGCACTGATCACGTGGCTGATCATGCACTGATCACGTAGCTACCATGCACTGGTCACGTGACTGATCATGCACTGATCACGTAACTGATCATGCACTGATCACGTGACTGATCATGCACTGATCACGTGACTGATCATGCACTGATCACGTGACTGATCATGCACTGATCACGTGGCTATCATGCACTGATCACGTGGCTGATCATGCACTGATCACGTAGCTACCATGCACTGGTCACGTGACTGATCATGCACTGATCACGTAATTGATCATGCACTGATCACGTGGCTGATCATGCACTGATCACGTGGCTGATCATGCACTGATCACGTGACTGATCATGCACTGATCACGTGACTGATCATGCACTGATCACGTGGCTATCATGCACTGATCACGTGGCTGATCATGCACTGATCACGTGCCTGATCATGCACTGATCACGTGACTGATCATGCACTGATCACGTGGCTATCATGCACTGATCACGTGGCTGATCATGCACTGATCACGTGGCTGATCATGCACTGATCACGTGACTGATCATGCACTGATCACGTGACTATCATGCACTGATCACGTGGCTATCATGCACTGATCACGTGGCTGATCATGCACTGATCATGTAGCTATCATGCACTGATCACGTGACTGATCATGCACTGATCACGTGACTGATCATGCACTGATCACGTGGCTATCATGCACTGATCACGTGACTGATCATGCACTGATCACGTCTATATCATGCACTGATCACATGACTGATCATGCACTGATCACGTGGATGATCATGCACTGATCACGTGACTGATCATGCACTGATCACGTGGCTGATCATGCACTGATCACGTGACTGATCATGCACTGTTCACGTGACTGATCATGCACTGATCACGTGACTGATCATGCACTGATCACGTGGCTATCATGCACTACTCACGTGGCTGATCATGCAATGATCATGTAGCTACCATGTACGGTCACGTGACTGATCATACACCCATCAGGTGACTGATCATGCACTGATCACGTGGCTATCATGCACTGATCACGTGGCTGATCATGCACTGATCACCTGCCTGGTCATGCACAGATCACGTGACTGATCATGCACTGATCACGTAGCTATCATGCACTGATCACGTGGCTGATCATGCACTGATCACGTGGCTGATCATGCACTGATACCGTGACTGAGCATGGACTGATCACATGACTATCATGTAGTGATCACGTGACTTAATGGCGCTGATCATGTGACTGATCATGCGCTGATCATGTTTGCTATCATACACTGATCATGTGCCTCTGGAGGCAATAAACAAAGAGCTGAGTAGGCACGAATCAAACAGTCAGCAGGCAATAATCATGGAACTCAGGTGTGAGGAATCATGCTGCTCAGCTGGCAATAATCAAGCAGCTGAGCAGGCAGGAATTACGCAGCACAGCTGATAATTGTCAAGCAGATGACAGGCAGGAATCGTGCAGCTCAGCTGGCAATTGTCAAGCAGATGAGCAGACAGTAATCACGCAGCTCAGCAGGCCCTGATCACGTGACTGAGCATGCACTGTTCACGTGGCTGATCATACACTGATCACGTGACTGATCATGCACTGATCACGTGGCTATCATGCACTGATCACGTGGCTGATCATACACTGATCACGTGTCTGATCATGCACTGATCACGTGGCTGATCATACACTGATCACGTAACTGATCATGCACTGATCACGTGGCTGATCATGCACTGATCACGTGGCTATCATGCACTGATCACGTGGCTGATCATGCACTGATCACGTGACTGATCATGCACTGATCACTGGCTATCATGCACTCATCAACTGGCTATCATGCACTGATCACGTGGTGATCATACACTGATCACGTGACTGATCATGCACTGATCACGTCTATATCATGCACTGATCACATGACTGATCATGCACTGATCACGTGGATGATCATACACTGATCATGTGACTGATCATGCACTGATCACGTGGCTATCATGCACTGATCACGTGGCTGATCATGCAATGATCACGTAGCTACCATGTACTGGTCACGTGACTGATCATGCACTGATCACGTAATTGATCATGCACTGATCACGTGACTGATCATGCACTGATCACGTGAGTGATCATGCACTGATCACGTGACTGATCATGCACTGATCACGTGGCTATCATGCACTGCTCACGTGGCTGATCATGCACTGATCACGTAGCTACCATGTACTGGTCACGTGACTGATCATGCACTGATCACGTAACTGATCATGCACTGATCACGTGGCTGATCATGCACTGATCACGTGGCTGATCATGCACTGATCACGTGACTGATCATGCACTGATCACGTGACTGATCATGCACTGATCACGTGCCTGATCATGCACTGATCACGTGACTGATCATGCACTGATCACATAGCTATCATGAACTGATCACGTGGCTGATCATGCACTGATCACGTGGCTGATCATGCACTGATACCGTGACTGAGCATGGACTGATCACATGACTATCATGTAGTGATCACGTGACTTAATGGCGCTGATCATGTGACTGATCATGCACTGATCATGTTTGCTATCATACACTGATCATGTGCCTCTGGAGGCAATAAACAAAGAGCTGAGTAGGCACGAATCAAACAGTCAGCAGGCAATAATCATGGAACTCAGCTGTGAGGAATCATGCTGCTCAGCTGGCAATAATCAAGCAGCTGAGCAGGCAGGAATTACGCAGCACAGCTGGCAATTGTCAAGCAGATGACAGGCAGGAATCGTGCAGCTCAGCTGGCAATTGTCAAGCAGATGAGCAGACAGTAATCACGCAGCTCAGCAGGCCCTGATCACGTGACTGAGCATGCACTGTTCACGTGGCTGATCATACACTGATCACGTGATGATCATGCACTGATCACTTGGATATCATGCACTGATCACGTGGCTGATCATACACTGTTCACGTGTCTGACCATGCACTGATCACGTGGCTGATCATACACTGCTCACGTAACTGATCATGCACTGATCACGTGGCTATCATGCACTGATCACGTGGCTGAACATGCACTGTTCACGTGGCTGATCACACACTGTCACGTGACATATCATGCACTGATCACGTGGCACTCATGCACTGATCACGTGGCTGATCATACACTGATCACGTAACTGATCATGCACACATCACGTGGCTATCATGCACTGCTCACGTGGCTGTCATGGAATGATCACGTAGCTACCATATACTGGTCACGTGACTGATCATGCACTGATCACGTAAATGATCATGCACTGATCACGTGACTGATCATGCACTGATCACGTGACTGATCATGCACTGATCACGTGGCTATCATGCACTGATCACGTGGCTGATCATGCATGATCACGTGACTGATCATGCACTGATCACGTGGCTGATCATGCACTGATCACGTGGCTGATCATGCACTGATCACGTGGCTATCATGCACTGATCACGTGGCTGATCACACACGTATCACGTGACTGATCATGCACTGATCACGTGGCTATCATGCACTGATCACGTGGCTATCATGCACTGATCACGTGGCTGATCATGCACTGATCACGTGCTATCATGCACTGATCACGTGACTGATCATGCACTGATCACGTAATTGATCATGCACTGATCACGTGACTGATCATGCACTGATCACGTGGCTATCATGCACTGATCACGTGGCTGATCATGCACTGATCACGTAGCTATCATGCACTGATCACGTGACTGATCATGCACTGATCACGTAATTGATCATGCACTGATCACGTGGCTGATCATGCACTGATCACGTGGCTGATCATGCACTGATCACGTGACTGATCATGCACTGATCACGTGACTGATCATGCACTGATCACGTGGCTATCATGCACTGATCACGTGGCTGATCATGCACTGATCACGTGCTGATCATGCACTGATCACATGACTGATCATGCACTGATCACGTGACTGATCATGCACTGATCACGTGGCTATCATGCACTGATCACGTGGCTGATCATGCACTGATCATGTAGCTACCATGTACTGGTCAGTGACTGATCATACACTGATCACGTGACTGATCATGCACTGATCACGTGGCTATCATGCACTGATCACGTGGCTGATCATGCACTGATCACGTGCCTGATCATGCACTGATCACGTGACTGATCATGCACTGATCACGTGGCTATCATGCACTGATCACGTGGCTGATCATGCACTGATCACGTGGCTGATCATGCACTGATCACGTGACTGATCATGCACTGATCACGTGACTGATCATGCAGTGATCACGTGGCTATCATGCACTACTCACGTGGCTGATCATGCAATGATCATGTAGCTACCATGTACAGGTCACGTGAATGATCATACACCCATCAGGTGACTGATCATGCACTGATCACGTGGCTATCATGCACTGATCACGAGACTGATCATGCACTGATCACGTCTATATCATGCACTGATCACATGACTGCCCATGCACTGATCACGTGGATGATCATACACTAATCATGTGACAGATCATGCACTGATCACGTGGCTGATCATGCACTGATACCGTGACTGAGCATGGACTGATCACATGACTATCATGTAGTGATCACGTGACTTAATGGCGCTGATCATGTGACTGATCATGCGCTGATCATGTTTGCTATCATACACTGATCATGTGCCTCTGGAGGCAATAAACAAAGAGCTGAGTAGGCACGAATCAAACAGTCAGCAGGCAATAATCATGGAACTCAGGTGTGAGGAATCATGCTGCTCAGCTGGCAATAATCAAGCAGCTGAGCAGGCAGGAATTGCAGCACAGCTGGCAATTGTCAAGCAGATGAGCAGACGGTAATCACGCAGCTCAGCAGGCCCAGATCACGTGACTGAGCATGCACTGTTCACGTGGCTGATCATACACTGATCACGTGACTGATCATGCACTGATCACGTGGCTATCATGCACTGATCACGTGGCTGATCATACACTGATCACGTGTCTGACCATGCACTGATCACGTGGCTGATCATACACTGCTCACGTAACTGATCATGCACTGATCACGTGGCTGATCATGCACTGATCACGTGGCTAACATGCACTGTTCACGTGGCTGATCATGCACTGATCACGTGACTGATCATGCACTGATCACTGGCTATCATGCACTGATCACTGGCTATCATGCACTGATCACGTGGCTGATCATGCACTGATCACGTGACTGATCATGCACTGATCACGTCTATATCATGCACTGATCACGTGACTGATCATGCACTGATCACGTGGATGATCATGCACTGATCACGTGACTGATCATGCACTGATCACGTGGCTATCATGCACTGATCACGTGGCTGATCATGCACTGATCACGTAGCTACATGTACTGGTCACGTGACTGATCATGCACTGATCACGTAATTGATCATGCACTGATCACGTGACTGATCATGCACTGATCACGTGGCTGATCATGCACTGATCACGTGACTGATCATGCACTGATCACGTGGCTATCATGCACTGATCACGTGACTGATCATGCACTGATCACGTGGCTGATCATGCACTGATCACGTGACTGATCATGCACTGATCACGTGGCTGATCATGCACTGATCACGTGACTGATCATGCACTGATCACGTGACTGATCATGCACTGATCACGTGACTGATCATGCACTGATCACGTGGCTATCATGCACTACTCACGTGGCTGATCATGCAATGATCATGTAGCTACCATGTACGGTCACGTGACTGATCATACACCCATCAGGTGACTGATCATGCACTGATCACGTGGCTATCATGCACTGATCACGTGGCTGATCATGCACTGATCACCTGCCTGATCATGCACTGATCACGTGACTGATCATGCACTGATCACGTGGCTATCATGAACTGATCACGTGGCTGATCATGCACTGATCACGTGGCTGATCATGCACTGATACCGTGACTGAGCATGGACTGATCACATGACTATCATGTAGTGATCACGTGACTTAATGGCGCTGATCATGTGACTGATCATGCGCTGATCATGTTTGCTATCATACACTGATCATGTGCCTCTGGAGGCAATAAACAAAGAGCTGAGTAGGCACGAATCAAACAGTCAGCAGGCAATAATCATGGAACTCAGGTGTGAGGAATCATGCTGCTCAGCTGGCAATAATCAAGCAGCTGAGCAGGCAGGAATTACGCAGCACAGCTGGCAATTGTCAAGCAGATGACAGGCAGGAATCGTGCAGCTCAGCTGGCAATTGTCAAGCAGATGAGCAGACAGTAATCACGCAGCTCAGCAGGCCCAGATCACGTGACTGAGCATGCACTGTTCACGTGGCTGATCATACACTGATCACGTGACTGATCATGCACTGATCACGTGGCTATCATGCACTGATCACGTGGCTGATCATACACTGTTCACGTGTCTGACCATGCACTGATCACGTGGCTGATCATACACTGCTCACGTAACTGATCATGCACTGATCACGTGGCTGATCATGCACTGATCACGTGGCTGATCATGCACTGATCACGTGGCTGATCATGCACTGATCACGTGACTGATCATGCACTGATCACTGGCTATCATGCACTCATCACTGGCTATCATGCACTGATCACGTGGCTGATCATGCACTGATCACGTGACTGATCATGCACTGATCACGTCTATATCATGCACTGATCACGTGACTGATCATGCACTGATCACGTGGATGATCATGCACTGATCACGTGACTGATCATGCACTGATCACGTGGCTATCATGCACTGCTCACGTGGCTGATCATGCACTGATCACGTAGCTACCATGTACTGGTCACGTGACTGATCATGCACTGATCACGTAATTGATCATGCACTGATCACGTGACTGATCATGCACTGATCACGTGACTGATCATGCACTGATCACGTGACTGATCATGCACTGATCACGTGGCTATCATGCACTGCTCACGTGGCTGATCATGCAATGATCACGTAGCTACCATGTACTGGTCACGTGACTGATCATGCACTGATCACGTGACTGATCATGCACTGATCACGTGGCTGATCATGCACTGATCACGTGGCTGATCATGCACTGATCACGTGACTGATCATGCACTGATCACGTGACTGATCATGCACTGATCACGTGACTGATCATGCACTGATCACGTGACAAATCATGCACTGATCACATAGCTATCATGCACTGATCACGTGGCTGATCATGCACTGATCACGTGGCTGATCATGCACTGATACCGTGACTGAGCATGGACTGATCACATGACTATCATGTAGTGATCACGTGACTTAATGGCGCTGATCATGTGACTGATCATGCACTGATCATGTTTGCTATCATACACTGATCATGTGCCTCTGGAGGCAATAAACAAAGAGCTGAGTAGGCACGAATCATACAGTCAGCAGGCAATAATCATGGAACTCAGCTGTGAGGAATCATGCTGCTCAGCTGGCAATAATCAAGCAGCTGAGCAGGCAGGAATTACGCAGCACAGCTGGCAATTGTCAAGCAGATGACAGGCAGGAATCGTGCAGCTCAGCTGGCAATTGTCAAGCAGATGAGCAGACAGTAATCACGCAGCTCAGCAGGCCCTGATCACGTGACTGAGCATGCACTGTTCACGTGGCTGATCATACACTGATCACGTGATGATCATGCACTGATCACTTGGATATCATGCACTGATCACGTGGCTGATCATACACTGTTCACGTGTCTGACCATGCACTGATCACGTGGCTGATCATACACTGCTCACGTAACTGATCATGCACTGATCACGTGGCTATCATGCACTGATCACGTGGCTGAACATGCACTGTTCACGTGGCTGATCACACACCTGTCACGTGACATATCATGCACTGATCACGTGGCACTCATGCACTGATCACGTGGCTGATCATACTCTGCTCACGTAACTCATCATGCACACATCACGTGGCTATCATGCACTGCTCACGTGGCTCGTCATGGAATGATCACGTAGCTACCATATACTGGTCACGTGACTGATCATGCACAGATCACGTAAATGATCATGCACTGTTCACGTGACTGATCATGTACTGATCACGTGACTGATCATGCACTGATCACGTGGCTATCATGCTCTGCTCACGTGGCTGATCATGCAACGATCACGTAGCAACCATGTACTGGTCACGTGACTGATCATGCACTGATCACGTAATTGATCCTGCACTGATCACGTGGCTCATCATGCACTGATCACGTGGCTGATCACACATGTGACTGATCATGCACTGATCACGTGGCTATCATGCACTGATCACGTGGCTATCATGCACTGATCACGTGGCTGATCACACACTATCACATGACTGATCATGCACTGATCACGTGGCTATCATGCACTGATCACGTGGCTATCATGCACTGATCACGTGGCTGATCATGCAATGATCACGTAGCTACCATGCACTGGTCACGTGACTGATCATGCACTGATCACGTAATTGATCATGCACTGATCACGTGACTGATCATGCACTGATCACGTGACTGATCATGCACTGATCACGTGACTGATCATGCACTGATCACGTGGCTATCATGCACTGATCACGTGGCTGATCATGCACTGATCACGTAGCTACCATGCACTGGTCACGTGACTGATCATGCACTGATCACGTAATTGATCATGCACTGATCACGTGGCTGATCATGCACTGATCACGTGGCTGATCATGCACTGATCACGTGACTGATCATGCACTGATCACGTGACTGATCATGCACTGATCACGTGGCTATCATGCACTGATCACGTGGCTGATCATGCACTGATCACGTGCCTGATCATGCACTGATCACATGACTGATCATGCACTGATCACGTGACTGATCATGCACTGATCACGTGGCTATCATGCACTATCACGTGGCTGATCATGCACTGATCACGTAGCTACCATGTACTGTCAGTTGACTGATCATGCACTGATCACGTGACTGATCATGCACTGATCACGTGGCTATCATGCACTGATCACGTGGCTGATCATGCACTGATCACGTGCCTGATCATGCACTGATCACGTGACTGATCATGCACTGATCACGTGGCTATCATGCACTGATCACGTGGCTGATCATGCACTGATCACGTGGCTGATCATGCACTGATCACGTGACTGATCATGCACTGATCACGTGACTGATCATGCACTGATCACGTGGCTATCATGCACTGATCACGTGGCTGATCATGCAATGATCATGTAGCTACCATGTACTGATCACGTGACTGATCATGCACTGATCACGTGACTGATCATGCACTGATCACGTGGCTATCATGCACTGATCACGTGACTGATCATGCACTGATCACGTCTATATCATGCACTGATCACGTGACTGATCATGCACTGATCACGTGGCTGATCATGCACTGATCATGTGACTGATCATGCACTGATCACGTGGCTGATCATGCACTGATCACGTGACTTATCATGCACTGATCACGTGACTGATCATGCACTGATCACGTGACTGATCATGCACTGATCACGTGGCTATCATGCACTACTCACGTGGCTGATCATGCAATGATCATGTAGCTACCATGTACTGGTCACGTGACTGATCATACACCCATCAGGTGACTGATCATGCACTGATCACGTGGCTATCATGCACTGATCACGTGGCTGATCATGCACTGATCACGTGCCTGGTCATGCACTGATCACGTGACAAATCATGCACTGATCACGTGGCTATCATGAACTGATCACCTGGCTGATCATGCACTGATCACGTGGCTGATCATGCACTGATACCGTGACTGAGCATGGACTGATCACATGACTATCATGTAGTGATCACGTGACTTAATGGCGCTGATCATGTGACTGATCATGCGCTGATCATGTTTGCTATCATACACTGATCATGTGCCTCTGGAGGCAATAAACAAAGAGCTGAGTAGGCACGAATCAAACAGTCAGCAGGCAATAATCATGGAACTCAGCTGTGAGGAATCATGCTGCTCAGCTGGCAATAATCAAGCAGCTGAGCAGGCAGGAATTACGCAGCACAGCTGGCAATTGTCAAGCAGATGACAGGCAGGAATCGTGCAGCTCAGCTGGCAATTGTCAAGCAGATGAGCAGACAGTAATCACGCAGCTCAGCAGGCCCAGATCACGTGACTGAGCATGCACTGTTCACGTGGCTGATCATACACTGATCACGTGACTGATCATGCACTGATCACGTGGCTATCATGCACTGATCACGTGGCTGATCATACACTGTTCACGTGACTGATCATGCACTGATCACGTGGCTGATCATGCACTGATCACGTGACTGATCATGCACTGATCACGTGGCTGATCATGCACTGATCACGTGGCTGATCATGCACTGATCACGTGGCTATCATGCACTGATCACGTGGCTGATCATGCACTGATCACGTGACTGATCATGCACTGATCATCTGGCTATCATGCACTCATCACTGGCTATCATGCACTGATCACGTGGCTGATCATGCACTGATCACGTGACTGATCATGCACTGATCACGTCTATATCATGCACTGATCACGTGACTGATCATGCACTGATCACGTGGATGATCATACACTGATCATGTGACTGATCATGCACTGATCACGTGGCTATCATGCACTGATCACGTGGCTGATCATGCAATGATCACGTAGCTACCATGTACTGATCACGTGACTGATCATGCACTGATCACGTGGCTGATCATGCACTGATCACGTGACTTATCATGCACTGATCACGTGACTGATCATGCACTGATCACGTGACTGATCATGCACTGATCACGTGGCTATCATGCACTACTCACGTGGCTGATCATGCAATGATCATGTAGCTACCATGTACTGGTCACGTGACTGATCATACACCCATCAGGTGACTGATCATGCACTGATCACGTGGCTATCATGCACTGATCACGTGGCTGATCATGCACTGATCACGTGCCTGATCATGCACTGATCACGTGACTGATCATGCACTGATCACATGGCTATCATGCACTGATCACGTGGCTGATCATGCACTGATCACGTGGCTGATCATGCACTGATACCGTGACTGAGCATGGACTGATCACATGACTATCATGTAGTGATCACGTGACTTAATGGCGCTGATCATGTGACTGATCATGCACTGATCATGTTTGCTATCATACACTGATCATGTGCCTCTGGAGGCAATAAACAAAGAGCTGAGTAGGCACGAATCAAACAGTCAGCAGGCAATAATCATGGAACTCAGGTGTGAGGAATCATGCTGCTCAGCTGGCAATAATCAAGCAGCTGAGCAGGCAGGAATTATGCAGCACAGCTGGCAATTGTCAAGCAGATGACAGGCAGGAATCGTGCAGCTCAGCTGGCAATTGTCAAGCAGATGAGCAGACAGTAATCACGCAGCTCAGCAGGCCCAGATCACGTGACTGAGCATGCACTGTTCACGTGGCTGATCATACACTGATCACGTGACTGATCATGCACTGATCACGTGGCTATCATGCACTGATCACGTGGCTGATCATACACTGTTCACGTGTCTGACCATGCACTGATCACGTGGCTGATCATGCACTGATCACGTGGCTGATCATGCACTGATCACGTGGCTGATCATGCACTGATACGTGACTGAGCATGCACTGATCACATGACTATCATGTACTGATCACGTGACTTAATGGCACTGATCATGTGACTGATCATGCACTGATCATGTTTGCTATCATACACTGATCATGTGCCTCTGGAGGCAATAAACAAAGAGCTGAGTAGGCACGAATCATACAGTCAGCAGGCAATAATCATGGAACTCAGGTGTGAGGAATCATGCTGCTCAGCTGGCAATAATCAAGCAGCTGAGCAGGCAGGAATTACGCAGCACAGCTGGCAATTGTCAAGCAGATGACATGCAGGAATCGTGCAGCTCAGCTGGCAATTGTCAACAGATGAGCAGACAGTAATCACGCAGCTCAGCAGGCCCTGATCACGTGACTGAGCATGCACTGTTCACGTGGCTGATCATGCACTGATCACGTGACTGATCATGCACTGATCACGTGGCTATCATGCACTGATCACGTGGCTGATCATGCACTGATCACGTGGCTGATCATGCACTGATCACGTGGCTGATCATGCACTGATCACGTGACTGATCATGCACTGATCACGTGGCTATCATGCACTGATCACGTGGCTGATCATGCACTGATCACGTGGCTGCATGCACTGTCACGTGACTGATCATGCACTGATCACGTGACTGATCATGCACTGATCACGTGGCTGATCATGCACTGATCACGTGACTGATCATGCACTGATCACGTGACTGATCATGCACTGATCACGTGGCTATCATGCACTGATCACGTGGCTGATCATGCACTGATCACGTAGCTACCATGCTGGTCACGTGACTGATCATGCACTGATCACGTAATTGATCATGCACTGATCACGTGGCTGATCATGCACTGATCACGTGGCTGATCATGCACTGATCACGTGACTGATCATGCACTGATCACGTGGCTATCATGCACTGATCACGTGGCTGATCATGCACTGATCACGTGACTGATCATGCACTGATCACGTGGCTGATCATGCACTGATCACGTGACTGATCATGCACTGATCACGTGGCTGATCATGCACTGATCACGTGGCTATCATGCACTGATCACGTGACTGATCATGCACTGATCACGTGACTGATCATGCACTGATCACGTGGCTATCATGCACTGATCACGTGGCTGATCATGCACTGATCACGTAGCTACCATGTACAGTCACGTGACTGATCATACACTCACGTGACTGATCATGCACTGATCACGTGGCTATCATGCACTGATCACGTGGCTGATCATACACTGATCACGTGCCTGATCATGCACTGATCACGTGACTGATCATGCACTGATCACGTGCTATCATGCACTGATCACGTGGCTGATCATGCACTGATCACGTGGCTGATCATGCACTGATCACGTGGCTGATCATGCACTGATACGTGACTGAGCATGGACTGATCACATGACTATCATGTAGTGATCACGTGACTTAATGGCGCTGATCATGTGACTGATCATGCGCTGATCATGTTTGCTATCATACACTGATCATGTGCCTCTGGAGGCAATAAACAAAGAGCTGAGTAGGCACGAATCAAACAGTCAGCAGGCAATAATCATGGAACTCAGCTGTGAGGAATCATGCTGCTCAGCTGGCAATAATCAAGCAGCTGAGCAGGCAGGAATTACGCAGCACAGCTGGCAATTGTCAAGCAGATGACAGGCAGGAATCGTGCAGCTCAGCTGGCAATTGTCAAGCAGATGAGCAGACAGTAATCACGCAGCTCAGCAGGCCCTGATCACGTGACTGAGCATGCACTGTTCACGTGGCTGATCATACACTGATCACGTGACTGATCATGCACTGATCACGTGGATATCATGCACTGATCACGTGGCTGATCATACACTGTTCACGTGTCTGACCATGCACTGATCACGTGGCTGATCATACACTGATCACGTAACTGATCATGCACTGATCACGTGGCTGATCATGCACTGATCACGTGGCTGATCATGCACTGATCACGTGGCTGATCATGCACTGATCACGTACTATCATGCACTGATCACGTGGCTGATCATGCACTGATCACGGACTGATCATGCACTGATCACGTGGTATCATGCACTGATCACGTGACTGATCATGCACTGATCACGTGGCTGATCATGCACTGATCACGTGACTGATCATGCACTGATCACGTGGCTGATCATGCACTGATCACGTGACTGATCATGCACTGATCACGTGGCTGATCATGCACTGATCACGTGACTGATCATGCACTGATCACGTGGCACTCATGCACTGATCACGTGGCTGATCATGCACTGATCACGTGACTGATCATGCACTGATCACGTGGCTATCATGCACTGATCACGTGGCTGATCATGCACTGATCACGTGGCTATCATGCACTGATCACGTGACTGATCATGCACTGATCACGTGACTGATCATGCACTGATCACGTGACTGATCATGCACTGATCACGTGACTGATCATGCACTGATCACGTGATTGATCATGCACTGATCACGTGGCTGATCATGCACTGATCACGTGGCTGATCACGTGATCACGTGACTGATCATGCACTGATCACGTGACTGATCATGCACTGATCACGTGGCTATCATGCACTGATCACGTGGCTGATCATGCACTGATCACGTGGCTGATCATGCACTATCACGTGACTGATCATGCACTGATCACGTGGCTATCATGCACTGATCACGTGGCTGATCATGCACTGATATCATGCACTGATCACGTGGCTGATCACACTATCACGTGACTGATCATGCATGATCACGCAGGTATCATGCACTGATCACGTGACTGATCATGCACTGATCACGTGACTGATCATGCACTGATCACGTGGCTGATCATGCACTGATCACGTGGCTATCATGCACTGATCATGGCTGATCTACTGATCACGTGCTGTCATGCACTGATCACGTGGCTGATCATGCACTGATCACGTGACTGATCATGCACTGATCACGTGGCTATCATGCACTGATCACGTGGCTGATCATACTGATCACGTGACTGATCATGCACTGATCACGTGGCTGATCATGCACTGATCACGTGGCTGATCATGCACTGATCACGTGGCTATCATGCACTGATCACGTGGCTGATCATGCACTGATCACGTGGCTATCATGCACTGATCACGTGACTGATCATGCACTGATCACGTGGCTGATCATGCACTGATCACGTGGCTATCATGCACTGATCACGTGGCTGATCATGCACTGATCACGTGACTGATCATGCACTGATCACGTGGCTGATCATGCACTGATCACGTGACTGATCATGCACTGATCACGTGGCTATCATGCACTGATCACGTGGCTGATCATGCACTGATCACGTGGCTGATCACACTGATCACGTGACTGATCATGCACTGATCACGTGGCTGATCATGCACTGATCACGTGGCTGATCATGCACTGATCACGTGACTGATCATGCACTGATCACGTGGAATCATGCACTGATCACGTGGCTGATCATGCACTGATCACGCAGCTATCATGCACTGATCACGTGACTGATCATGCACTGATCACATGACTGATCATGCACTGATCACGTGGCTTATCATGCACTGATCATGTGACTGATCATGCACTGATCATGTTTGCTATCATACACTGATCATGTGCCTCTGGAGGCAATGAACAAAGAGCTGAGTAGGCACGAATCAGTCAGCAGGCAATAATCATGGAACTCAGCTGTGAGAATCATGCTGCTCAGCTGGCAATAATCAAGCAGCTGAGCAGGCAGGAATTATGCAGCACAGCTGGCAATTGTCAAGCAGATGACAGGCAGGAATCGTGCAGCTCAGCTGGCAATTGTCAAGCAGATGAGCAGACAGTAATCACGCAGCTCAGCAGGCCCTGATCACGTGACTGAGCATGCACTGTTCACGTGGCTGATCATACACTGATCACGTGACTGATCATGCACTGATCACGTGATATCATGCACTGATCACGTGGCTGATCATGCACTGATCACGTGGCTGATCATGCACTGATCACGTGACTGATCATGCACTGATCACGTGGCTATCATGCACTGATCACGTGGCTGATCATGCACTGATCACGGGACTGATCATGCACTGATCACGTGCTATCATGCACTGATACGTGACTGACATGCACTGATCACGTGATGATCATGCACTGATCACGTGACTGATCATGCACTGATCACGTGACTGATCATGCACTGATCACGTGGCTGATCATGCACTGATCACGTGGCTGATCATGCACTGATCACGTGGCTGATCATGCACTGATCACGTGGCTGATCATGCACTGATCACGTGGCTGATCATGCACTGATCACGTGGCTGATCATACTGATCACGTGACTGATCATGCACTGATCACGTGGCTGATCATGCACTGATCACGTGGCTATCATGCACTGATCACGTGACTGATCATGCACTGATCACGTGGCTGATCATGCACTGATCACGTGGCTGATCATGCACTGATCACGTGGCTGATCATGCACTGATCACGTGGCTGATCATGCACTGATCACGTGGCTGATCATGCACTGATCACGTGACTGATCATGCACTGATCACGTGACTGATCATGCACTGATCACGTGGCTATCATGCACTGATCACGTGGCTGATCATGCACTGATCACGTGACTGATCATGCACTGATCACGTGACTGATCATGCACTGATCACGTGACTGATCATGCACTGATCACGTGGCTATCATGCACTGATCACGTGGCTGATCATGCACTGATCACGTGGCTGATCATGCACTGATCACGTGACTGATCATGCACTGATCACGTGGCTATCATGCACTGATCACGTGGCTGATCATGCACTGATCACGTGGCTGATCATGCACTGATCACGTGACTGATCATGCACTGATCACGTGGCTGATCATGCACTGATCACGTGACTGATCATGCACTGATCACGTGGCTGATCATGCACTGATCACGTGGCTATCATGCACTGATCACGTGGCTGATCATGCATGATCACGCAGGTACCATGCACTGATCACGTGACTGATCATGCACTGATCACGTGGCTGATCATGCACTGATCACGTGGCTGATCATGCACTGATACCGTGACTGAGCATGGACTGATCACATGACTATCATGTAGTGATCACGTGACTTAATGGCGCTGATCATGTGACTGATCATGCACTGATCATGTTTGCTATCATACACTGATCATGTGCCTCTGGAGGCAATAAACAAAGAGCTGAGTAGGCACGAATCAAACAGTCAGCAGGCAATAATCATGGAACTCAGCTGTGAGGAATCATGCTGCTCAGCTGGCAATAATCAAGCAGCTGAGCAGGCAGGAATTACGCAGCACAGCTGGCAATTGTCAAGCAGATGACAGGCAGGAATCGTGCAGCTCAGCTGGCAATTGTCAAGCAGATGAGCAGACAGTAATCACGCAGCTCAGCAGGCCCTGATCACGTGACTGAGCATGCACTGTTCACGTGGCTGATCATACACTGATCACGTGATTGATCATGCACTGATCACTTGGATATCATGCACTGATCACGTGGCTGATCATACACTGTTCACGTGTCTGACCATGCACTGATCACGTGGCTGATCATACACTGCTCACGTAACTGATCATGCACTGATCACGTGGCTATCATGCACTGATCACGTGGCTGATCATGCACTGATCACGTGGCTGATCATGCACTGATCACGTGACTGATCATGCACTGATCACGTGGCAATCATGCACTGATCACGTGGCTGATCATACACTGATCACGTGACTGATCATGCACTGATCACGTGGCTATCATGCACTGATCACGTGGCTATCATGCACTGATCACGTGGCTGATCATGCACTGATCACGTGACTGATCATGCACTGATCACGTCTGATCATGCACTGATCACGTGACTGATCATGCACTGATCACGTGGATGATCATGCACTGATCACGTGACTGATCATGCACTGATCACGTGGCTATCATGCACTGATCACGTGGCTGATCATGCATGATCACGTAGCTACCATGCACTGATCACGTGACTGATCATGCACTGATCACGTGGCTGATCATGCACTGATCACGTGACTGATCATGCACTGATCACGTGACTGATCATGCACTGATCACGTGGCTATCATGCACTGATCACGTGGCTGATCATGCACTGATCACGTGGCTGATCATGCACTGATCACGTGACTGATCATGCACTGATCACGTGGCTATCATGCACTGATCACGTGGCTGATCATGCACTGATCACGTGGCTGATCATGCACTGATCACGTGACTGATCATGCACTGATCACGTGGCACTCATGCACTGATCACGTGGCTGATCATGCACTGATCACGTGACTGATCATGCACTGATCACGTGGCTATCATGCACTGATCACGTGGCTGATCATGCACTGATCACGTGCTATCATGCACTGATCACGTGACTGATCATGCACTGATCACGTGACTGATCATGCACTGATCACGTGGCACTCATGCACTGATCACGTGGCTGATCATGCACTGATCACGTGACTGATCATGCACTGATCACGTGGCTATCATGCACTGATCACGTGGCTGATCATGCACTGATCACGTAGCTATCATGCACTGATCACGTGACTGATCATGCACTGATCACGTGGCTATCATGCACTGATCACGTGGCTGATCATGCACTGATCACGTAGCAATCATGCACTGTCACGTGACTGATCATGCACTGATCACGTAATGATCATGCACTGATCACGTGACTGATCATGCACTGATCACGTGGCTGATCATGCACTGATCACGTGACTGATCATGCACTGATCACGTGGCTGATCATGCACTGATCACGTGGCTATCATGCACTGATCACGTGGCTGATCATGCACTGATCACGTGACTGATCATGCACTGATCACGTGGCTGATCATGCACTGATCACGTGGCTATCATGCACTGATCACGTGGCTGATCATGCACTGATCACGTAGCTACATGCACTGATCACGTGACTGATCATGCACTGATCACGTGACTGATCATGCACTGATCACGTGGCTGATCATGCACTGATCACGTGGCTGATCATGCACTGATCACGTGGCTATCATGCACTGATCACGTGGCTGATCATGCACTGATCACGTGGCTATCATGCACTGATCACGTGACTGATCATGCACTGATCACGTAATTGATCATGCACTGATCACGTGACTGATCATGCACTGATCACGTGGCTGATCATGCACTGATCACGTGACTGATCATGCACTGATCACGTGGCTATCATGCACTGATCACGTGGCTGATCATGCACTGATCACGTGGCTATCATGCACTGATCACGTGACTGATCATGCACTGATCACGTGACTGATCATGCACTGATCACGTGGCTATCATGCACTGATCACGTGGCTGATCATGCACTGATCACGTGCTGATCATGCACTGATCACGTGACTGATCATGCACTGATCACGTGACTGATCATGCACTGATCACGTGGCTATCATGCACTGCTCACGTGGCTGATCATGCAATGATCACGTAGCTACCATGTACTGGTCACGTGACTGATCATGCACTGATCACGTGACTGATCATGCACTGATCACGTGGCTATCATGCACTGATCACGTGGCTGATCATGCACTGATCACGTGCCTGTCATGCACTGATCACGTGACTGATCATGCACTGATCACGTGGCTATCATGCACTGATCACGTGGCTGATCATGCACTGATCACGTGACTATCATGCACTGATCACGTGGCTGATCATGCACTGATCACGTGGCTGATCATGCACTGATCACGTGGCTGATCATGCACTGATACCGTGACTGAGCATGGACTGATCACATGACTATCATGTAGTGATCACGTGACTTAATGGCGCTGATCATGTGACTGATCATGCGCTGATCATGTTTGCTATCATACACTGATCATGTGCCTCTGGAGGCAATAAACAAAGAGCTGAGTAGGCACGAATCAAACAGTCAGCAGGCAATAATCATGGAACTCAGCTGTGAGGAATCATGCTGCTCAGCTGGCAATAATCAAGCAGCTGAGCAGGCAGGAATTACGCAGCACAGCTGGCAATTGTCAAGCAGATGACAGGCAGGAATCGTGCAGCTCAGCTGGCAATTGTCAAGCAGATGAGCAGACAGTAATCACGCAGCTCAGCAGGCCCTGATCACGTGACTGAGCATGCACTGTTCACGTGGCTGATCATACACTGATCACGTGATTGATCATGCACTGATCACTTGGATATCATGCACTGATCACGTGGCTGATCATGCACTGATCACGTGTTGCCATGCACTGATCACGTGGCTGATCATGCACTGATCACGTGGCTGATCATGCACTGATCACGTGGCTGATCATGCACTGATCACGTGGCTATCATGCACTGATCACGTGGCTGATCATGCACTGATCACGTGACTGATCATGCACTGATCACGGGCTATCATGCACTGATACATGACTGATCATGCACTGATCACGTGGCTGATCATGCACTGATCACGTGACTGATCATGCACTGATCACGTGACTGATCATGCACTGATCACGTGGCTGATCATGCACTGATCACGTGACTGATCATGCACTGATCACGTGACTGATCATGCACTGATCACGTGGCTATCATGCACTGATCACGTGGCTGATCATGCACTGATCACGTGACTGATCATGCACTGATCACGTGGCTATCATGCACTGATCACGTGGCTGATCATGCACTGATCACGTGGCTGATCATGCACTGATCACGTGACTGATCATGCACTGATCACGTGGCACTCATGCACTGATCACGTGGCTGATCATGCACTGATCACGTGACTGATCATGCACTGATCACGTGGCTATCATGCACTGATCACGTGGCTGATCATGCATGATCACGTAGCTATCATGCACTGATCACGTGACTGATCATGCACTGATCACGTGGCTGATCATGCACTGATCACGTGACTGATCATGCACTGATCACGTGACTGATCATGCACTGATCACGTGGCTATCATGCACTGATCACGTGGCTGATCATGCAATGATCACAGCTACCATGCACTGATCACGTGACTGATCATGCACTGATCACGTGGCTATCATGCACTGATCACGTGGCTGATCATGCACTGATCACGTGACTGATCATGCACTGATCACGTGGCTGATCATGCACTGATCACGTGACTGATCATGCACTGATCACGTGGATATCATGCACTGATCACGTGGCTGATCATGCACTGATCACGTGTCTGATCATGCACTGATCACGTGGCTGATCATGCACTGATCACGTAACTGATCATGCACTGATCACGTGGCTATCATGCACTGATCACGTGGCTGATCATGCACTGATCACGTGGCTGATCACACACTGTCACGTGACTGATCATGCACTGATCACGTGGCACTCATGCACTGATCACGTGGCTGATCATACACTGCTCACGTAACTGATCATGCACTGATCACGTGGCTATCATGCACTGATCACGTGGCTGATCATGCAATGATCACGTGGCATATACTGATCACGTGACTGATCATGCACTGATCACGTAAATGATCATGCACTGATCACGTGACTGATCATGCACTGATCACGTGACTGATCATGCACTGATCACGTGGCTATCATGCACTGCTCACGTGGCTGATCATGCACTGATCACGTAGCAACCATGTACTGATCACGTGACTGATCATGCACTGATCACGTAATGATCATGCACTGATCACGTGGCTGATCATGCACTGATCACGTGGCTGATCACACACTATCACGTGACTGATCATGCACTGATCACGTGGCTATCATGCACTGATCACGTGGCTATCATGCACTGATCACGTGGCTGATCACACACTATCACGTGACTGATCATGCACTGATCACGTGGCTGATCATGCACTGATCACGTGGCTATCATGCACTGATCACGTGGCTGATCATGCACTGATCACGTGGCTACATGCACTGATCACGTGACTGATCATGCACTGATCACGTGACTGATCATGCACTGATCACGTGGCTGATCATGCACTGATCACGTGGCTGATCATGCACTGATCACGTGGCTATCATGCACTGATCACGTGGCTGATCATGCACTGATCACGTGACTGATCATGCACTGATCACGTGACTGATCATGCACTGATCACGTGGCTGATCATGCACTGATCACGTGACTGATCATGCACTGATCACGTGGCTATCATGCACTGATCACGTGGCTGATCATGCACTGATCACGTGACTGATCATGCACTGATCACGTGCTATCATGCACTGATACATGACTGATCATGCACTGATCACGTGGCTGATCATGCACTGATCACGTGACTGATCATGCACTGATCACGTGACTGATCATGCACTGATCACGTGGCTGATCATGCACTGATCACGTGGCTATCATGCACTGATCACGTGGCTGATCATGCACTGATCACGTAGCTATCATGCACTGATCACGTGACTGATCATGCACTGATCACGTAATTGATCATGCACTGATCACGTGGCTGATCATGCACTGATCACGTGACTGATCATGCACTGATCACGTGACTGATCATGCACTGATCACGTGACTGATCATGCACTGATCACGTGGCTATCATGCACTGATCACGTGGCTATCATGCACTGATCACGTGGCTGATCATGCACTGATCACGTGGCTGATCATGCACTGATCACGTGACTGATCATGCACTGATCACGTGGCTGATCATGCACTGATCACGTGGCTGATCATGCACTGATCACGTGACTGATCATGCACTGATCACGTGGCTATCATGCACTGATCACGTGGCTGATCATGCACTGATCACGTGGCTGATCATGCACTGATCACGTGGCTGATCATGCACTGATCACGTGGCTGATCACACACTGTCACGTGACTGATCATGCACTGATCACGTGGCACTCATGCACTGATCACGTGGCTGATCATACACTGATCACGTAACTGATCATGCACTGATCACGTGGCTATCATGCACTGATCACGTGGCTGATCATGCAATGATCACGTAGCTACCATATACTGATCACGTGACTGATCATGCACTGATCACGTAAATGATCATGCACTGATCACGTGACTGATCATGCACTGATCACGTGACTGATCATGCACTGATCACGTGGCTATCATGCACTGCTCACGTGGCTGATCATGCACTGATCACGTAGCAACCATGCACTGGTCACGTGACTGATCATGCACTGATCACGTAATTGATCATGCACTGATCACGTGGCTCATCATGCACTGATCACGTGGCTGATCATGCACTGATCACGTGACTGATCATGCACTGATCACGTGGCTATCATGCACTGATCACGTGGCTATCATGCACTGATCACGTGGATATCATGCACTGATCACGTGGCTGATCATGCACTATCACGTGACTGATCATGCACTGATCACGTGGCTATCATGCACTGATCACGTGGCTGATCATGCACTGATCACGTAGCTACCATGTACTGATCACGTGACTGATCATGCACTGATCACGTGACTGATCATGCACTGATCACGTGGCTGATCATGCACTGATCACGTGACTGATCATGCACTGATCACGTGACTGATCATGCACTGATCACGTGGCTATCATGCACTGATCACGTGGCTGATCATGCACTGATCACGCAGATCATGCACTGATCACGTGACTGATCATGCACTGATCACGTGACTGATCATGCACTGATCACGTGGCTGATCATGCACTGATCACGTGGCTGATCATGCACTGATCACGTGCTGATCATGCACTGATCACGTGGCTGATCATGCACTGTCACGTGACTGATCATGCACTGATCACGGCACATCATGCACTGATCACGTGGCTGATCATGCACTGATCACGTGACTGATCATGCACTGATCACGTGGCTATCATGCACTGATCACGTGGCTGATCATGCACTGATCACGCAGCTACCATGCACTGATCACATGACTGATCATGCACTGATCACGTAACTGATCATGCACTGATCACGTGGCTTATCATGCACTGATCATGTGACTGATCATGTGCTGATCATGTTTCTGTCATACACTGATCATGTGCCTCTGGAGGCAATGAACAAAGAGCTGAGTAGGCACGAATCAGTAGGCAATAATCATGGAACTCAGCTCTGAGAAATCATGCTGCTCAGCTGGCAATAATCAAGCAGATGAGCAGGCAGGAATTATGCAGCACAGGTGGCAATTGTCAAGCAGATGACAGGCAGGAATCGTGCAGCTCAGCTGGCAATTGTCAAGCAGATGAGCAGACAGTAATCACGAGCTCAGCAGGCCCTGATCACGTGACTGAGCATGCACTGTTCACGTGGCTGATCACACACTGATCACGTGAATGATCATGCACTGATCACGTGGCTATCATGCACTGATCACGTGGCTGATCATGCACTGATCACGTAATTGCATGCACTGATCACGTGGCTGATCATGCACTGATCACGTGGCTGATCATGCACTGATCACGTGGCTGATCATGCACTGATCACGTGGCTGATCATGCACTGATCACGTGGCTATCATGCACTGATCACGTGGCTGATCATGCACTGATCACGTGGCTACATGCACTGATCACGTGACTGATCATGCACTGATCACGTAACTGATCATGCACTGATCACGTGGCTGATCATGCACTGATCACGTGGCTGATCATGCACTGATCACGTGACTGATCATGCACTGATCACGTGGCTGATCATGCACTGATCACGTGACTGATCATGCACTGATCACGTGTCTGATCATGCACTGATCACGTGGCTATCATGCACTGCTCACGTGGCTGATCATGCATGATCACGCAGCTACCATGTACTGGTCACATGACTGATCATGCACTGATCACGTGACTGATCATGCAGTGATCACGTGGCTATCATGCACTACTCACGTGGCTGATCATGCAATGATCATGTAGCTACCATGTACAGGTCACGTGAATGATCATACACCCATCAGGTGACTGATCATGCACTGATCACGTGGCTATCATGCACTGATCACGAGACTGATCATGCACTGATCACGTCTATATCATGCACTGATCACATGACTGCCCATGCACTGATCACGTGGATGATCATACACTAATCATGTGACAGATCATGCACTGATCACGTGGCTGATCATGCACTGATACCGTGACTGTGCATGGACTGATCACATGACTATCATGTAGTGATCACGTGACTTAATGGCGCTGATCATGTGACTGATCATGCGCTGATCATGTTTTCTATCATACACTGATCATGTGCCTCTGGAGGCAATAAACAAAGAGCTGAGTAGGCACGAATCAAAAGTCAGCAGGCAATAATCATGGAACTCAGCTGTGAGGAATCATGCTGCTCAGCTGGCAATAATCAAGCAGCTGAGCAGGCAGGAATTACGCAGCACAGCTGGCAATTGTCAAGCAGATGACAGGCAGGAATCGTGCAGCTCAGCTGGCAATTGTCAAGCAGATGAGCAGACAGTAATCACGCAGCTCAGCAGGCCCTGATCACGTGACTGAGCATGCACTGTTCACGTGGCTGATCATACACTGATCACGTGATTGATCATGCACTGATCACTTGGATATCATGCACTGATCACGTGGCTGATCATACACTGTTCACGTGTCTGACCATGCACTGATCACGTGGCTGATCATACACTGCTCACGTAACTGATCATGCACTGATCACGTGGCTATCATGCACTGATCACGTGGCTGAACATGCACTGTTCACGTGGCTGATCACACACCTGTCACGTGACATATCATGCACTGATCACGTGGCACTCATGCCCTGATCACGTGGCTGATCATACTCTGCTCACGTAACTCATCATGCACACATCACGTGGCTATCATGCACTGCTCACGTGGTTCGTCATGGAATGATCACGTAGCTACCATATACTGGTCACGTGACTGATCATGCACAGATCACGTAAATGATCATGCACTGTTAACGTGACTGATCATGTACTGATCACGTGACTGATCATGCACTGATCACGTGGCTATCATGCTCTGCTCACGTGGCTGATCATGCAACGATCACGTAGCAACCATGTACTGGTCACGTGACTGATCATGCACTGATCACGTAATTGATCCTGCACTGATCACGTGGCTCATCATGCACTGATCACGTGGCTGATCACACACGTATCACGTGACTGATCATGCACTGATCACGTGACTATCATGCACTGATCACGTGGCTATCATGCACTGATCACGTGGATATCATGCACTGATCACGTGGCTGATCACACTATCACGTGACTGATCATGCACTGATCACGTGGCTATCATGCACTGATCACGTGGCTATCATGCACTGATATCATGCACTGATCACGTGGCTGATCATGCACTGATCACGTGACTGATCATGCACTGATCACGTGGCTGATCATGCACTGATCACGTGACTGATCATGCACTGATCACGTGACTGATCATGCACTGATCACGTGGCTATCATGCACTGATCACGTGGCTGATCATGCACTGATCACGTAGCTATCATGCACTGATCACGTGACTGATCATGCACTGATCACGTGATTGATCATGCACTGATCACGTGGCTGATCATGCACTGATCACGTGGCTGATCATGCACTGATCACGTGACTGATCATGCACTGATCACGTGACTGATCATGCACTGATCACGTGGCTATCATGCACTGATCACGTGGCTGATCATGCACTGATCACGTGCCTGATCATGCACTGATCACATGACTGATCATGCACTGATCACGTGACTGATCATGCACTGATCACGTGGCTATCATGCACTACTCACGTGGCTGATCATGCAATGATCATGTAGCTACCATGTACTGGTCACGTGACTGATCATACACCCATCAGGTGACTGATCATGCACTGATCACGTGGCTGATCATGCACTGATCACGGACTGATCATGCACTGATCACGTGACTGATCATGCACTGATCACATGGCTATCATGCACTGATCACGTGGCTGATCATGCACTGATCACGTGGCTGATCATGCACTGATACCGTGACTGAGCATGGACTGATCACATGACTATCATGTAGTGATCACGTGACTTAATGGCTCTGATCATGCGCTGATCATGTTTGCTATCATACACTGATCATGTGCCTCTGGAGGCAATAAACAAAGAGCTGAGTAGGCATGAATCAAACAGTCAGCAGGCAATAATCATGGAACTCAGGTGTGAGGAATCATGCTGCTCAGCTGGCAATAATCAAGCAGCTGAGCAGGCAGGAATTACGCAGCACAGCTGGCAATTGTCAAGCAGATGACAGGCAGGAATCGTGCAGCTCAGCTGGCAATTGTCAAGCAGATGAGCAGACAGTAATCACGCAGCTCAGCAGGCCCAGATCACGTGACTGAGCATGCACTGTTCACGTGGCTGATCATACACTGATCACGTGATTGATCATGCACTGATCACTTGGATATCATGCACTGATCACGTGGCTGATCATACACTGTTCACGTGTCTGACCATGCACTGATCACGTGGCTGATCATACACTGCTCACGTAACTGATCATGCACTGATCACGTGGCTATCATGCACTGATCACGTGGCTGATCATGCACTGATCACGTGGCTGATCACACACCTGTCACGTGACATATCATGCACTGATCACGTGGCACTCATGCACTGATCACGTGGCTGATCATACACTGCTCACGTAACTGATCATGCACACATCACGTGGCTATCATGCACTGCTCACGTGGCTGTCATGGAATGATCACGTAGCTACCATATACTGGTCACGTGACTGATCATGCACTGATCACGTGGCTGATCATGCACTGATCACGTGGCTGATCATGCACTGATCACGTGACTGATCATGCACTGATCACGTGGCTGATCATGCACTGATCACGTGACTGATCATGCACTGATCACGTGGCTATCATGCACTGATCACGTGGCTGATCATGCACTGATCACGTGACTGATCATGCACTGATCACGTGACTGATCATGCACTGATCACGTGACTGATCATGCACTGATCACGTGGCTATCATGCACTGATCACGTGGCTATCATGCACTGATCACGTGGCTGATCATGCACTGATCACGTGGCTGATCATGCACTGATCACGTGACTGATCATGCACTGATCACGTGGCTATCATGCACTGATCACGTGGCTGATCATGCACTGATCACGTAGCTACCATGTACTGATCACGTGACTGATCATGCACTGATCACGTAATTGATCATGCACTGATCACGTGGCTGATCATGCACTGATCACGTGACTGATCATGCACTGATCACGTGGCTGATCATGCACTGATCACGTGGCTATCATGCACTGATCACGTGGCTATCATGCACTGATCACGTGGCTGATCATGCACTGATCACGTGACTGATCATGCACTGATCACGTGGCTGATCATGCACTGATCACGTGGCTATCATGCACTGATCACGTGGCTGATCATGCACTGATCACGTAGCTACCATGTACTGGTCACGTGACTGATCATGCACTGATCACGTGACTGATCATGCACTGATCACGTGGCTATCATGCACTGATCACGTGGCTGATCATGCAATCACGTGACTGATCATGCACAGATCACGTGACTGATCATGCACTGATCACGTGGCTATCATGCACTGATCACGTGGCTATCATGCACTGATCACGTGGCTGATCATGCACTATCACGTGACTGATCATGCACTGATCACGTGGCTATCATGCACTGATCACGTGGCTATCATGCACTGATCACGTGGCTGATCATGCACTGATCACGTGGCTATCATGCACTGATCACATGACTGATCATGCACTGATCACATGACTGATCATGCACTGATCACGTGGCTATCATGCACTGATCATGTGACTGATCATGCACTGATCATGTTTGCTATCATACACTGATCATGTGCCTCTGGAGGCAATGAACAAAGAGCTGAGTAGGCACGAATCAGTCAGCAGGCAATAATCATGGAACTCAGCTGTGAGAAATCATGCTGCTCAGCTGGCAATAATCAAGCAGATGAGCAGGCAGGAATTATGCAGCACAGCTGGCAATTGTCAAGCAGATGACAGGCAGGAATCGTGCAGCTCAGCTGGCAATTGTCAAGCAGATGAGCAGACAGTAATCACGCAGCTCAGCAGGCCCTGATCACGTGACTGAGCATGCACTGTTCACGTGGCTGATCATACACTGATCACGTGACTGATCATGCACTGATCACGTGACTGATCATGCACTGATCACGTGGCTGATCATGCACTGATCACGTGGCTGATCATACACTGATCACGGGACTGATCATGCACTGATCACGGGCTATCATGCACTGATACATGACTGAAATGCACTGATCACGTGGCTGATCATGCACTGATCACGTGACTGATCATGCACTGATCACGTGACTGATCATGCACTGATCACGTGGCTGATCATGCACTGATCACGTGGCTATCATGCACTGCTCACGTGGCTGATCATGCAATGATCACGTAGCTACCATGTACTGGTCACGTGACTGATCATGCACTGATCACGTAACTGATCATGCACTGATCACGTGGCTGATCATGCACTGATCACGTGGCTGATCATGCACTGATCACGTGACTGATCATGCACTGATCACGTGACTGATCATGCACTGATCACGTGGCTATCATGCACTGATCACGTGGCTGATCATGCACTGATCACGTGACTGATCATGCACTGATCACGTGGCTGATCATGCACTGATCACGTGACTGATCATGCACTGATCACGTGACTGATCATGCACTGATCACGTGACTGATCATGCACTGATCACGTGGCTATCATGCACTGATCACGTGGCTGATCATGCACTGATCACGTGACTGATCATGCACTGATCACGTGGCTATCATGCACTGATCACGTGGCTGATCATGCATGATCACGCAGCTACCATGTACTGGTCACATGACTGATCATGCACTGATCACGTGACTGATCATGCACTGATCACGTGGCTATCATGCACTACTCACGTGGCTGATCATGCAATGATCATGTAGCTACCATGTACAGGTCACGTGAATGATCATACACCCATCACGTGACTGATCATGCACTGATCACGTGGCTATCATGCACTGATCACGTGACTGATCATGCACTGATCACGTCTATATCATGCACTGATCACATGACTGCCCATGCACTGATCACGTGGATGATCATACACTAATCATGTGACAGATCATGCACTGATCACGTGGCTGATCATGCACTGATACCGTGACTGAGCATGGACTGATCACATGACTATCATGTAGTGATCACGTGACTTAATGGCGCTGATCATGTGACTGATCATGCGCTGATCATGTTTGCTATCATACACTGATCATGTGCCTCTGGAGGCAATAAACAAAGAGCTGAGTAGGCACGAATCAAACAGTCAGCAGGCAATAATCATGGAACTCAGCTGTGAGGAATCATGCTGCTCAGCTGGCAATAATCAAGCAGCTGAGCAGGCAGGAATTACGCAGCACAGCTGGCAATTGTCAAGCAGATGACAGGCAGGAATCGTGCAGCTCAGCTGGCAATTGTCAAGCAGATGAGCAGACAGTAATCACGCAGCTCAGCAGGCCCTGATCACGTGACTGAGCATGCACTGTTCACGTGGCTGATCATACACTGATCACGTGATTGATCATGCACTGATCACTTGGATATCATGCACTGATCACGTGGCTGATCATACACTGATCACGTGACTGATCATGCACTGATCACGTGGCTGATCATGCACTGCTCACGTGGCTGATCATGCACTGATCACGTGGCTATCATGCACTGATCACGTGACTGATCATGCACTGATCACGTGGCTGATCATGCACTGATCACGTGGCTTATCATGCACTGATCATGTGACTGATCATGCACTGATCATGTTTGGTGTCATACACTGATCATGTGCCTCTGGAGGCAATGAACATGAGCTGAGTAGGCAGAATCAGTCAGCAGGATATAATCATGGAACTCAGCTCTGAGAAATCATGCTGCTCAGCTGGCAATAATCAAGTAGATGAGCAGGCAGGAATTATGCAGCACAGGTGGCAATTGTCAAGCAGATGACAGGCAGGAATCGTGCAGCTCAGCTGGCAATTGTCAAGCAGATGAGCAGACAGTAATCACGCAGCTCAGCATGCCCTGATCACGTGACTGATCATGCACTGATCACGTGGCTGATCATGCACTGATCACGTGACTGATCATGCACTGATCACGTGACTGATCATGCACTGATCACGTGGCTATCATGCACTGATCACGTGGCTGATCATGCACTGATCACGGGACTGATCATGCACTGATCACGGGCTATCATGCACTGATACATGACTGATCATGCACTGATCACGTGGCTGATCATGCACTGATCACGTGACTGATCATGCACTGATCACGTGACTGATCATGCACTGATCACGTGGCTGATCATGCACTGATCACGTGGCTGATCATGCACTGATCACGTGGCTGATCATGCATGATCACGCAGCTACCATGTACTGGTCACATGACTGATCATGCACTGATCACGTGACTGATCATGCACTGATCACGTGGCTATCATGCACTACTCACGTGGCTGATCATGCAATGATCATGTAGCTACCATGTACAGGTCACGTGAATGATCATACACCCATCAGGTGACTGATCATGCACTGATCACGTGGCTATCATGCACTGATCACGAGACTGATCATGCACTGATCACGTCTATATCATGCACTGATCACATGACTGCCCATGCACTGATCACGTGGATGATCATACACTAATCATGTGACAGATCATGCACTGATCACGTGGCTGATCATGCACTGATACCGTGACTGAGCATGGACTGATCACATGACTATCATGTAGTGATCACGTGACTTAATGGCGCTGATCATGTGACTGATCATGCGCTGATCATGTTTGCTATCATACACTGATCATGTGCCTCTGGAGGCAATAAACAAAGAGCTGAGTAGGCACGAATCAAACAGTCAGCAGGCAATAATCATGGAACTCAGCTGTGAGGAATCATGCTGCTCAGCTGGCAATAATCAAGCAGCTAGCAGGCAGGAATTACGCAGCACAGCTGGCAATTGTCAAGCAGATGACAGGCAGGAATCGTGCAGCTCAGCTGGCAATTGTCAAGCAGATGAGCAGACAGTAATCACGCAGCTCAGCAGGCCCTGATCACGTGACTGAGCATGCACTGTTCACGTGGCTGATCATACACTGATCACGTGATGATCATGCACTGATCACTTGGATATCATGCACTGATCACGTGGCTGATCATACACTGTTCACGTGTCTGACCATGCACTGATCACGTGGCTGATCATACAGTGCTCAGGTAACTGATCATGCACTGATCACGTGGCTATCATGCACTGATCACGTGGCTGAACATGCACTGTTCACGTGGCTGATCACACACCTGTCACGTGACATATCATGCACTGATCACGTGGCACTCATGCACTGATCACGTGGCTGATCATACTCTGCTCACGTAACTCATCATGCACATCACGTGGCTATCATGCACTGCTCACGTGGCTCGTCATGGAATGATCACGTAGCTACCATATACTGGTCACGTGACTGATCATGCACAGATCACGTAAATGATCATGCACTGTTCACGTGACTGATCATGTACTGATCACGTGACTGATCATGCACTGATCACGTGGCTATCATGCACTGATCACGTGGCTGATCATGCATGATCACGTGACTGATCATGCACTGATCACGTGGCTGATCATGCACTGATCACGTGGCTGATCATGCACTGATCACGTGGCTATCATGCACTGATCACGTGGCTGATCACACACGTATCACGTGACTGATCATGCACTGATCACGTGGCTATCATGCACTGATCACGTGGCTATCATGCACTGATCACGTGGCTGATCATGCACTGATCACGTGGCTATCATGCACTGATCACGTGACTGATCATGCACTGATCACGTGGCTGATCATGCACTGATCACGTGACTGATCATGCACTGATCACGTGGCTATCATGCACTGATCACGTGGCTGATCATGCACTGATCACGTAGCTACCATGCACTGATCACGTGACTGATCATGCACTGATCACGTAATTGATCATGCACTGATCACGTGGCTGATCATGCACTGATCACGTGGCTGATCATGCACTGATCACGTGACTGATCATGCACTGATCACGTGACTGATCATGCACTGATCACGTGGCTATCATGCACTGATCACGTGGCTGATCATGCACTGATCACGTGCCTGATCATGCACTGATCACATGACTGATCATGCACTGATCACGTGACTGATCATGCACTGATCACGTGGCTATCATGCACTGATCACGTGGCTGATCATGCACTGATCACGTAGCTACCATGTACTGGTCAGTGACTGATCATGCACTGATCAGTGACTGATCATGCACTGATCACGTGGCTATCATGCACTGATCACGTGGCTGATCATGCACTGATCACGTGACTGATCATGCACTGATCACGTGACTGATCATGCACTGATCACGTGGCTATCATGCACTGATCACGTGGCTGATCATGCACTGATCACGTGGCTGATCATGCACTGATCACGTGACTGATCATGCACTGATCACGTGACTGATCATGCACTGATCACGTGGCTATCATGCACTACTCACGTGGCTGATCATGCAATGATCATGTAGCTACCATGTACAGGTCACGTGAATGATCATACACCCATCAGGTGACTGATCATGCACTGATCACGTGGCTATCATGCACTGATCACGTGACTGATCATGCACTGATCACGTCTATATCATGCACTGATCACATGACTGCCCATGCACTGATCACGTGGATGATCATACACTGATCATGTGACAGATCATGCACTGATCACGTGGCTGATCATGCACTGATACCGTGACTGAGCATGGACTGATCACATGACTATCATGTAGTGATCACGTGACTTAATGGCGCTAATCATGTGACTGATCATGCGCTGATCATGTTTGCTATCATACACTGATCATGTGCCTCTGGAGGCAATAAACAAAGAGCTGAGTAGGCACGAATCAAACAGTCAGCAGGCAATAATCATGGAACTCAGGTGTGAGGAATCATGCTGCTCAGCTGGCAATAATCAAGCAGCTGGGCAGGCAGGAATTACGCAGCACAGCTGACAATTGTCAAGCAGATGAGCAGACGGTAATCACGCAGCTCAGCAGGCCCAGATCACGTGACTGAGCATGCACTGTTCACGTGGCTGATCATGCACTGATCACGTAACTGATCATGCACTGATCACGTGGCTATCATGCACTGATCACGTGGCTGATCATACACTGATCACGTGTCTGACCATGCACTGATCACGTGGCTGATCATGCACTGCTCACGTAACTGATCATGCACTGATCACGTGGCTGATCATGCACTGATCACGTGGCTGACATGCACTGATCACGTGGCTGATCATGCACTGATCACGTGACTGATCATGCACTGATCACTGGCTATCATGCACTGATCACTGGCTATCATGCACTGATCACGTGGCTGATCATGCACTGATCACGTGACTGATCATGCACTGATCACGTCTATATCATGCACTGATCACGTGACTGATCATGCACTGATCACGTGGATGATCATGCACTGATCACGTGACTGATCATGCACTGATCACGTGGCTATCATGCACTGATCACGTGGCTGATCATGCACTGATCACGTAGCTATCATGTACTGATCACGTGACTGATCATGCACTGATCACGTAATTGATCATGCACTGATCACGTGACTGATCATGCACTGATCACGTGGCTGATCATGCACTGATCACGTGACTGATCATGCACTGATCACGTCTATATCATGCACTGATCACGTGACTGATCATGCACTGATCACGTGGCTGATCATGCACTGATCACGTGACTGATCATGCACTGATCACGTGGCTGATCATGCACTGATCACGTGACTGATCATGCACTGATCACGTGACTGATCATGCACTGATCACGTGACTGATCATGCACTGATCACGTGGCTATCATGCACTACTCACGTGGCTGATCATGCAATGATCATGTAGCTACCATGTACTGGTCACGTGACTGATCATACACCCATCAGGTGACTGATCATGCACTGATCACGTGGCTATCATGCACTGATCACGTGGCTGATCATGCACTGATCACGTGCCTGGTCATGCACTGATCACGTGACTGATCATGCACTGATCACGTGGCTGATCATGCACTGATCACGTGGCTGATCATGCACTGATCACGTGGCTGATCATGCACTGATACCGTGACTGAGCATGGACTGATCACATGACTATCATGTAGTGATCACGTGACTTAATGGCGCTGATCATGTGACTGATCATGCGCTGATCATGTTTGCTATCATACACTGATCATGTGCCTCTGGAGGCAATAAACAAAGAGCTGAGTAGGCACGAATCAAACAGTCAGCAGGCAATAATCATGGAACTCAGGTGTGAGGAATCATGCTGCTCAGCTGGCAATAATCAAGCAGCTGAGCAGGCAGGAATTACGCAGCACAGCTGACAATTGTCAAGCAGATGACAGGCAGGAATCGTGCAGCTCAGCTGGCAATTGTCAAGCAGATGAGCAGCCAGTAATCACGCAGCTCAGCAGGCCCTGATCACGTGACTGAGCATGCACTGTTCACGTGGCTGATCATACACTGATCACGTAACTGATCATGCACTGATCACGTGGCTATCATGCACTGATCACGTGGCTGATCATACACTGTTCACGTGTCTGACCATGCACTGATCACGTGGCTGATCATACACTGCTCACGTAACTGATCATGCACTGATCACGTGGCTGATCATGCACTGATCACGTGGCTGATCATGCACTGATCACGTGGCTGATCATGCACTGATCACGTGACTGATCATGCACTGATCACTGGCTATCATGCACTGATCACTGGCTATCATGCACTGATCACGTGGCTGATCATGCACTGATCACGTGACTGATCATGCACTGATCACGTCTATATCATGCACTGATCACGTGACTGATCATGCACTGATCACGGATGATCATGCACTGATCATGTACTGATCATGCACTGATCACGTGGCTATCATGCACTGATCACGTGGCTGATCATGCACTGATCACGTAGCTACCATGCACTGATCACGTGGCTGATCATGCACTGATCACGTAATGATCATGCACTGATCACGTGACTGATCATGCACTGATCACGTGACTGATCATGCACTGATCACGTGACTGATCATGCACTGATCACGTGGCTATCATGCACTGCTCACGTGGCTGATCATGCAATGATCACGTAGCTACCATGTACTGGTCACGTGACTGATCATGCACTGATCACGTAACTGATCATGCACTGATCACGTGGCTGATCATGCACTGATCACGTGGCTGATCATGCACTGATCACGTGACTGATCATGCACTGATCACGTGACTGATCATGCACTGATCACGTGACTGATCATGCACTGATCACGTGACTGATCATGCACTGATCACATAGCTATCATGCACTGATCACGTGGCTGATCATGCACTGATCACGTGGCTGATCATGCACTGATACCGTGACTGAGCATGGACTGATCACATGACTATCATGTAGTGATCACGTGACTTAATGGCGCTGATCATGTGACTGATCATGCACTGATAATGTTTGCTATCATATACTGATCATGTGCCTCTGGAGGCAATAAACAAAGAGCTGAGTAGGCACGAATCAAACAGTCAGCAGGCAATAATCATGGAACTCAGGTGTGAGGAATCATGCTGCTCAGCTGGCAATAATCAAGCAGCTGAGCAGGCAGGAATTACGCAGCACAGCTGGCAATTGTCAAGCAGATGACCGGCAGGAATCGTGCAGCTCAGCTGGCAATTGTCAAGCAGATGAGCAGACAGTAATCACGCAGCTCAGCAGGCCCTGATCACGTGACTGAGCATGCACTGTTCACGTGGCTGATCATACACTGATCACGTGATGATCATGCACTGATCACTTGGATATCATGCACTGATCACGTGGCTGATCATACACTGTTCACGTGTCTGACCATGCACTGATCACGTGGCTGATCATACAGTGCTCAGGTAACTGATCATGCACTGATCACGTGGCTATCATGGACTGATCACGTGGCTGAACATGCACTGTACACGTGGCTGATCACACACCTGTCACGTGACATATCATGCACTGATCACGTGGCACTCATGCACTGATCACGTGGCTGATCATACTCTGCTCACGTAACTCATCATGCACACATCACGTGGCTATCATGCACTGCTCACGTGGCTCGTCATGGAATGATCACGTAGCTACCATATACTGGTCACGTGACTGATCATGCACAGATCACGTAAATGATCATGCACTGTTCACGTGACTGATCATGTACTGATCACGTGACTGATCATGCACTGATCACGTGGCTATCATGCTCTGCTCACGTGGCTGATCATGCAACGATCACGTAGCAACCATGTACTGGTCACGTGACTGATCATGCACTGATCACGTAATTGATCCTGCACTGATCACGTGGCTCATCATGCACTGATCACGTGGCTGATCACACATGTATCACGTGACTGATCATGCACTGATCACGTGGCTATCATGCACTGATCACGTGGCTATCATGCACTGATCACGTGGCTGATCACACACGTATCACATGACTGATCATGCACTGATCACGTGGCTATCATGCACTGATCACGTGGCTATCATGCACTGATCACGTGGCTGATCATGCAATGATCACGTAGCTACCATGTACTGGTCACGTGACTGATCATGCACTGATCACGTAATTGATCATGCACTGATCACGTGACTGATCATGCACTGATCACGTGACTGATCATGCACTGATCACGTGACTGATCATGCACTGATCACGTGGCTATCATGCACTGATCACGTGGCTGATCATGCACTGATCACGTAGCTATATGCACTGATCACGTGACTGATCATGCACTGATCACGTGATTGATCATGCACTGATCACGTGGCTGATCATGCACTGATCACGTGGCTGATCATGCACTGATCACGTGACTGATCATGCACTGATCACGTGACTGATCATGCACTGATCACGTGGCTATCATGCACTGATCACGTGGCTGATCATGCACTGATCACGTGCCTGATCATGCACTGATCACATGACTGATCATGCACTGATCACGTGACTGATCATGCACTGATCACGTGGCTATCATGCACTATCACGTGGCTGATCATGCAATGATCATGTAGCTACCATGTACTGGTCAGTTGACTGATCATACACTGATCAGGTGACTGATCATGCACTGATCACGTGGCTATCATGCACTGATCACGTGGCTGATCATGCACTGATCACGTGCCTGATCATGCACTGATCACGTGACTGATCATGCACTGATCACGTGGCTATCATGCACTGATCACGTGGCTGATCATGCACTGATCACGTGGCTGATCATGCACTGATCACGTGACTGATCATGCACTGATCACGTGACTGATCATGCACTGATCACGTGGCTATCATGCACTGATCACGTGGCTGATCATGCACTGATCACGTAGCTACCATGTACAGGTCACGTGACTGATCATGCACTGATCACGTGACTGATCATGCACTGATCACGTGGCTATCATGCACTGATCACGTGGCTGATCATGCACTGATCACGTCTATATCATGCACTGATCACGTGACTGATCATGCACTGATCACGTGGCTGATCATGCACTGATCACGTGACTGATCATGCACTGATCACGTGGCTGATCATGCACTGATCACGTGACTGATCATGCACTGATCACGTGACTGATCATGCACTGATCACGTGACTGATCATGCACTGATCACGTGGCTATCATGCACTACTCACGTGGCTGATCATGCAATGATCATGTAGCTACCATGTACTGGTCACGTGACTGATCATACACCCATCAGGTGACTGATCATGCACTGATCACGTGGCTATCATGCACTGATCACGTGGCTGATCATGCACTGATCACGTGCCTGGTCATGCACTGATCACGTGACTGATCATGCACTGATCACGTGGCTATCATGCACTGATCACGTGGCTGATCATGCACTGATCACGTGGCTGATCATGCACTGATACCGTGACTGAGCATGGACTGATCACATGACTATCATGTAGTGATCACGTGACTTAATGGCGCTGATCATGTGACTGATCATGCGCTGATCATGTTTGCTATCATACACTGATCATGTGCCTCTGGAGGCAATAAACAAAGAGCTGAGTAGGCACGAATCAAACAGTCAGCAGGCAATAATCATGGAACTCAGCTGTGAGGAATCATGCTGCTCAGCTGGCAATAATCAAGCAGCTGAGCAGGCAGGAATTACGCAGCACAGCTGACAATTGTCAAGCAGATGACAGGCAGGAATCGTGCAGCTCAGCTGGCAATTGTCAAGCAGATGAGCAGACAGTAATCACGCAGCTCAGCAGGCCCTGATCACGTGACTGAGCATGCACTGTTCACGTGGCTGATCATACGCTGCTCACGTGACTGATCATGCACTGATCACGTGGCTATCATGCACTGATCACGTGGCTGATCATACACTGATCACGTGACTGATCATGCACTGATCACGTGGCTGATCATGCACTGATCACGTGGCTGATCATGCACTGATCACGTGGCTGATCATGCACTGATCACGTGGCTGATCATGCACTGATCACGTGGCTATCATGCACTGATCACGTGGCTGATCATGCACTGATCACGTGACTGATCATGCACTGATCACTGGCTATCATGCACTGATCACTGGCTATCATGCACTGATCACGTGGCTGATCATGCACTGATCACGTGACTGATCATGCACTGATCACGTCTATATCATGCACTGATCACGTGACTGATCATGCACTGATCACGTGGATGATCATGCACTGATCACGTGACTGATCATGCACTGATCACGTGGCTATCATGCACTGATCACGTGGCTGATCATGCACTGATCACGTGCTACCATGCACTGATCACGTGACTGATCATGCACTGATCACGTAATTGATCATGCACTGATCACGTGACTGATCATGCACTGATCACGTGACTGATCATGCACTGATCACGTGACTGATCATGCACTGATCACGTGGCTATCATGCACTACTCACGTGGCTGATCATGCAATGATCATGTAGCTACCATGTACTGGTCACGTGACTGATCATACACCCATCACGTGACTGATCATGCACTGATCACGTGGCTATCATGCACTGATCACGTGGCTGATCATGCACTGATCACGTGCCTGATCATGCACTGATCACGTGACTGATCATGCACTGATCACGTGGCTGATCATGCACTGATCACGTGGCTGATCATGCACTGATCACGTGGCTGATCATGCACTGATACCGTGACTGAGCATGGACTGATCACATGACTATCATGTAGTGATCACGTGACTTAATGGCGCTGATCATGTGACTGATCATGCGCTGATCATGTTTGCTATCATACACTGATCATGTGCCTCTGGAGGCAATAAACAAAGAGCTGAGTAGGCACGAATCAAACAGTCAGCAGGCAATAATCATGGAACTCAGGTGTGAGGAATCATGCTGCTCAGCTGGCAATAATCAAGCAGCTGAGCAGGCAGGAATTATGCAGCACAGCTGATAATTGTCAAGCAGATGACAGGCAGGAATCGTGCAGCTCAGCTGGCAATTGTCAAGCAGATGAGCAGACGGTAATCACGCAGCTCAGCAGGCCCAGATCACGTGACTGAGAATGCACTGTTCACGTGGCTGATCATACGCTGCTCACGTAACTGATAAGGCACTGATCACGTGGCTATCATGCACTGATCACGTGGCTGATCATGCACTGTTCACGTGTTTGACCATGCACTGATCACGTGGCTGATCATGCACTGATCATGTGGCTGATCATGCACTGATCACGTGGCTGATCATGCACTGATACGTGACTGAGCATGGACTGATCACATGACTATCAAGTAGTGATCACGTGACTTAATGGCTCTGATCATGTGACTGATCATGCGCTGATCATGTTTGCTATCATACACTGATCATGTGCCTCTGGAGGCAATAAACAAAGAGCTGAGTAGGCACGAATCATACAGTCAGCAGTCAATAATCATGGAACTCAGGTGTGAGGAATCATGCTGCTCAGCTGGCAATAATCAAGCAGCTGAGCAGGCAGGAATTACGCAGCACAGCTGGCAATTGTCAAGCAGATGACATGCAGGAATCGTGCAGCTCAGCTGGCAATTGTCAACAGATGAGCAGACAGTAATCACGCAGCTCAGCAGGCCCTTATCACGTGACTGAGCATGCACTGTTCACGTGGCTGATCATACACTGATCACGTGATTGATCATGCACTGATCACGTAGCTACCATGTACTAGTCACGTGACTGATCATGCACTGATCACGTAATTGATCATGCACTATACACGTGAATAATCATGCACTGATCACGTAACTGATCATGCACTGATCACGTGGCTATCATGCACTGCTAACTTGGCTGATCATGCAATGATCACGTAGCTGCCATGTACTGGTCACGTGATTGTTCATGCACTGATGACGTAATTGATCATGCACTGATCATGTGGCTGATCATGCACTGATCACGTGACTGATCATTCACTGATCACGTGACTGATCATGCACTGATCACGTGGCTATCATGCACTGATCACTTTGCTGGTCATACACTGATCACACAGCTACCATGTACTGGTCACGTGACTGATCATGCACTGATGACCTAATTGATCATGCACTGATCATGTGGCTGATCATGCACTGTTCACGTGGCTGATCATACACTTATCACGTGACTGATCATGCACTGATCACGTGGATATCATGCACTGATCACGTGGCTGATCATACACTGTTCACTTCTCTGACCATGCACTGATCACGTGGCTGATCATACACTGCTCACGTAACTGATCATGCACTGATCACGTGGCTATCATGCACTGATCACGTGGCTATCATGCACTGATCACGTGACTGATCATGCACTGATCACGTGACTGATCATGCCCTGATCAAGTGGCTATATGCACTGATCACCTGGCTGATCATGCAATGATCACGTAGCTACCATGTACCGGTCACGTGACCGATAATACACCCATCAGGTGACTGATCATGCACTGATCACGTGGCTATCATGCATTGTTAACGTGGCTGATCATACACTGATCACCTGCCTGGTCATGCACAGATCAGGTGACTAATCATGAACTGATTACTTAGCTATCATGTACTGATCACGTGGCTGATCATGCACTGATCACGTGGCTGATCATGCACTGATCCCGTGGCTGATCATGCACTGATACCGTGACTGAGCATGGACTGATCACATAACTATCATGTAGTGATCACGTGACTTAATGGCTCTGATCATGTGACTGATCATGCGCTGATCATGTTTGCTTTCATACACTGATCATGTGCCTCTGGAGGCAATAAACAAAGAGCTGAGTAGGCACGAATCAAACAGTCAGCAGGCAATAATCATGGAACTCAGCTATGAGGAATCATGCTGCTCAGCTGGCAATAATCAAGCAGCTGAGCAGGCAGAAATTACACAGCACAGCTGGCAATTGTCAAGCAGATGACAGGCAGGAATCATGCAGCTCAGCTGGCAATTGTCAAGCAGATGAGCAGACAGTAATCATGCAGCTCAGCAGGCCCTGATCACGTGACTGAGCATGCACTGTTCACCTGGCTGATCATACACTGATCACGTGATTGATCATGCACTGATCACTTGGATATCATGCACTGATCACGTGGCTGATCATACATTGTTCACGTGTCTCACCATGCACTGATCACATGGCTGATCATACACTGCTCACGTAACTGATCATACACTGATCACGTGATTGATCATGCACTGCTCACGTGGCTGATCATGCACTGATGACGTGGCTGATCATGCAGTGATCACGTACGTATCTTGCATGGATCACTTGGCTGATCATGCACTCATCACGGGACTGATCGTGCACTGATCATGGAGGTATCATGCATTGTCTATATGACTCCACATGCACTGATCACGTGGATGATCATGCACTGATCACGTGACTGACCATGCACTGATCACGTGGCTGATCATGCACTGATCACGTGATTGATCATGCATTGATCATTTGGCTGATCATTCACTGATCACGTGACTGATCATGCACTGATCACTTGGCACTCATGCACTAATCACGTGGCTGATCCTATTCTGCTCACGTAACTGATCATGCACACATCAGGTGGCTATCATGCACTGCTCACGTGGTTCGTCATGGACTGATCACGTGGCTACCATATACTGGTCACGTGACTGATCATGCACTGATCACGTAAATGATCATGCACTGTTCACGTGACTGATCATGTACTGGTCTCGTGACTGATCATGCACTGATCACGTAATTGATCCTGCGCTGATCACGTGGCTCATCATGCACTGATCCGGTGGCTGATCATGCACGTATCACGTGAATGATCATGTAGAGATCACGTGACTAATCATGAAGTGATCACGTGGCTATCCTGCACTGATCACGTGGCTATCATGCACTGATCACGTGGCTGATCACACGTATCACGTGACTGATCATGCACTGATCACGTGGCTATCATGCACTGATAACGTGGCTGATCATGCACTGATATCATGCACTGGTCACGTGGCTTATCATGCACGTATCACGTGACTGATCATGCACTGATCACGCAGGTACCATGTACTGGTCACATGACTGATCATGCACTGATCACGTGACTGATCATGCACTGATCACGTGGCTGATCATGCACTGATCACGTGGCTGATCATGCACTGATCACTTGGCTGGTCATACTGATCACGTGCTTCGTCATGCACTGATCACGTGGCTGATCATGCACTGATCACGTGACTGATCATGCACTATTCATGTGGCTATCATGCACTGATCACGTGGCTGGTCATACTGATCACGTGCCTCCTCATGCACTGATCACGTGGCTGATCATGCACTGATCACGTGGCTGATCATGCAGTGATCACGTGGCTATCATGAACTGATCACATGGCTGATCATGAAATGATCACGTAGCTACCATATACTGGTCACGTGACTGATCATGCACTGATCACGTGGCTGATCATGCACTGCTCACGTGGATATCATGCACTGATCACGTGTTTGATCATGCACTGTTCACGTGTCTGACCATGCACTGATCACGTGGCTGATCATACACTGTTCACGTAACTGATCATGCACTGATCACGTGGATATCATGCACTGATCACGTGGCTGAACATGCACTGTTCACGTGGCTTACCACGCACCTGATCACGTGACTGATCATGCACTGATCACGTGGCTGAACATGCACTGATCACGTGGCTGACCACACACCGGTCACGTGACTGATCATGCACTGATCACGTGGAACTCATGCACTGCTCACGTGGCTGATCATGCAATGATCACGCAGCTACCATGTACTGGTCACATGACTGATCATGCACTGATCACATAACTGATCATGCACTGATCACCTGGCTTATCATGCATTGATCATGTGACTGATCATGTGCTGATCATGTTTGGTATCATACACTGATCATGTGCCTCTGGAGGCAATGAACATAGAGCTGAGTAGGCAGGAATCAGTCAGCAGGCTATAATCATGGAACTCACCTCTGAGAAATCATGCTGCTCAGCTGGCAATAATCAAGTAGCTGAGCAGGCAGGAATTATGCAGCACAGCTGGCAATTGTCAAGGAGATGACAGGCAGGAATCGTACATCTCAGCTGGCAATTGCCAAGCAGATGTGCAGACAGTAATCACGCAGCACAGCAGGCCCTGATCACGTGACTGAGCATGCACTGTTCACGTCGCTGATCACACACCTTTCACGTGAATGATCATGCACTGATCACGTAATTGTATGCACTGCTCACGTGGCTGATCATGCACTGATGACCTGGCTGATCATGCACTGATCATGTGACTGATCATGCACTGATCACGTAGCTATCTTGCACTGATCACTTGGCTGATCATACACTCATCACGGGACTGATCGTGCACTGATTACAGTGCTATCATGCATTGACTACATGACTCCACATGCACTGATCACGTGATGATCATGCACTCATCACGTGACTGACCATGCACTGATCACGTGACTGATCATGCACTGATCATGTAATTGATCATGCACTGGTCATGTGGCTGATCATGCACTGATCACGTGGCTGATCATGCACTGATCACGTGGCTGATTATGCACTGATCACGTGGCTGATCATGCACTGATCACTTGGCTGGTCATACTGATCACGTGCCTCGTCATGCACTGATCACGTGGCTGATCAGGCAATGATCACGTAGCTACCAAGTACTGGTCACGTGACTGATCATGCACTGATCACGTAATTGATCATGCACTGATCACGTGGCTGATCATGCACTGATCACGTAATTGATCATGCACTGATCACGTGGCTGATCATGCACTGATCACGTGGCTGATCATACACTGATCACGTGAGTGATCATGCACTGATCACGTGACTGATCATGCACTGATCACGTGGCTATCATGCACTGATCACTTGGCTGGTCATACATTGATCACGTGACTGATCATGCACTGTTCAAGTGACTGATCATGTACAGATCACGTGAATAATCATGCACTGATCACGTGGCTATCCTGCACTCATCACGTGGATAACATGCACTGATCACGTGGCTGATCACACATGTATCACGTGACTGATCATGCACTGATCACGTGGCTATCATGCACTGATCACGTGGCTATCATACACTGATCACTTGGCTGGAAATACACTGATCACGTGACTGGTCATGCACTGATCACGTGGCTGATCATGCACTGATCACGTGACTGATCATGCACTGATCTCGTGTCTGATCATGCACTGACCACGTGGCTATCATGCACTGCTCACGTGGCTGATCATGTGATGATCACGCAGGTACCATGTACTGATCACATGACTGATCATGCACTGATCACCTGGGTGATCATGCAGTGATCACGTGGCTAATCATGCACTGATACCGTGACTGAGCATGGACTGATCACATGACTATCAAGTAGTGATCACGTGACTTAATGGTGCTGATCATGTGACTGATCATGCACTGATCATGTTTGCTATCATACACTGATCATGTGCCTCTGGAGGCAATAAGCAAAGAGCTGAGTAGGCACGAATCAAACAGACAGCAGGCAATAATCATGGAACTCAGCTGTGAGGAATCATGCTGCTCAGCTGGCAATAATCAAGCAGCTGAGCAGGCAGGAATTACGCAGCACAGCTGGTAATTGTCAAGCAGATGACAGGCAGGAATCGTGCAGCTCAGCTGGCAATTGTCAAGCAGATGAGCAGACAGTAATCACGCAGCTCAGCAGGCCCTGATCACGTGACTGAGCGTGCACTGTTCACGTGGCTGATCATACACTGATCACGTGATTGATCATGCACTGATCACTTGGATATCATGCACTGATCACGTGGCTGATCATACACTGTTCACGTGTCTGACCATGCACTGATCACGTGGCTGATCATACACTGCTCACGTAACTGATCATGCACTGATCACGTGGCTATCATGCACTGATCACGTGGCTGATCATGCACTGATCACGTGGCTGATCATGCACTGATCACGTGACTGATCATGCACTGATCACGTGGCAATCATGCACTGATCACTGGCTGATCATACACTGATCACGTGACTGATCATGCACTGATCACGTGGCTATCATGCACTGATCACGTGGCTATCATGCACTGATCACGTGGCTGATCATGCACTGATCACGTGACTGATCATGCACTGATCACGTCTGATCATGCACTGATCACGTGACTGATCATGCACTGATCACGTGGATGATCATGCACTGATCATGTGACTGATCATGCACTGATCACGTGGCTATCATGCACTGATCACGTGGCTGATCATGCATGATCACGTAGCTACCATGTACTGATCACGTGACTGATCATGCACTGATCACGTGGCTGATCATGCACTGATCACGTGACTGATCATGCACTGATCACGTGACTGATCATGCACTGATCACGTGGCTATCATGCACTGATCACGTGGCTGATCATGCACTGATCACGTGGCTGATCATGCACTGATCACGTGACTGATCATGCACTGATCACGTGGCTATCATGCACTGATCACGTGGCTGATCATGCACTGATCACGTGGCTGATCATGCACTGATCACGTGACTGATCATGCACTGATCACGTGGCACTCATGCACTGATCACGTGGCTGATCATGCACTGATCACGTGACTGATCATGCACTGATCACGTGGCTATCATGCACTGATCACGTGGCTGATCATGCACTGATCACGTAGCTATCATGCACTGATCACGTGACTGATCATGCACTGATCACGTGACTGATCATGCACTGATCACGTGGCATCATGCACTGATCACGTGGCTGATCATGCACTGATCACGTGACTGATCATGCACTGATCACGTGGCTATCATGCACTGATCACGTGGCTGATCATGCACTGATCACGTAGCTATCATGCACTGATCACGTGACTGATCATGCACTGATCACGTGGCTATCATGCACTGATCACGTGGCTGATCATGCACTGATCACGTAGCTACCATGCACTGTCACGTGACTGATCATGCACTGATCACGTAATGATCATGCACTGATCACGTGACTGATCATGCACTGATCACGTGGCTGATCATGCACTGATCACGTGACTGATCATGCACTGATCACGTGGCTATCATGCACTGATCACGTGGCTATCATGCACTGATCACGTGGCTGATCATGCACTGATCACGTGACTGATCATGCACTGATCACGTGGCTGATCATGCACTGATCACGTGGCTATCATGCACTGATCACGTGGCTGATCATGCACTGATCACGTAGCTACAATGTACTGATCACGTGACTGATCATGCACTGATCACGTAACTGATCATGCACTGATCACGTGGCTGATCATGCACTGATCACGTGGCTGATCATGCACTGATCACGTGGCTATCATGCACTGATCACGTGGCTGATCATGCACTGATCACGTGGCTATCATGCACTGATCACGTGACTGATCATGCACTGATCACGTAACTGATCATGCACTGATCACGTGACTGATCATGCACTGATCACGTGGCTGATCATGCACTGATCACGTGACTGATCATGCACTGATCACGTGGCTATCATGCACTGATCACGTGGCTGATCATGCACTGATCACGTGGCTATCATGCACTGATCACGTGACTGATCATGCACTGATCACGTGACTGATCATGCACTGATCACGTGGCTATCATGCACTGATCACGTGGCTGATCATGCACTGATCACGTGCCTGATCATGCACTGATCACGTGACTGATCATGCACTGATCACGTGACTGATCATGCACTGATCACGTGGCTATCATGCACTATCACGTGGCTGATCATGCAATGATCACGTAGCTACCATGTACTGGTCACGTGACTGATCATGCACTGATCACGTGACTGATCATGCACTGATCACGTGGCTATCATGCACTGATCACGTGGCTGATCATGCACTGATCACGTGCCTGATCATGCACTGATCACGTGACTGATCATGCACTGATCACGTGGCTATCATGCACTGATCACGTGGCTGATCATGCACTGATCACGTGACTATCATGCACTGATCACGTGGCTGATCATGCACTGATCACGTGGCTGATCATGCACTGATCACGTGGCTGATCATGCACTGATACCGTGACTGAGCATGGACTGATCACATGACTATCATGTAGTGATCACGTGACTTAATGGCGCTGATCATGTGACTGATCATGCGCTGATCATGTTTGCTATCATACACTGATCATGTGCCTCTGGAGGCAATAAACAAAGAGCTGAGTAGTCATGAATCAAACAGTCAGCAGGCAATAATCATGGAACTCAGCTGTGAGGAATCATGCTGCTCAGCTGGCAATAATCAAGCAGCTGAGCAGGCAGGAATTACGCAGCACAGCTGGCAATTGTCAAGCAGATGACAGGCAGGAATCGTGCAGCTCAGCTGGCAATTGTCAAGCAGATGAGCAGACAGTTATCATGCAGCTCAGCAGGCCCTGATCACGTGACTGAGCATGCACTGTTCACGTGGCTGATCATACACTGATCACGTGATTGATCATGCACTGATCACGTGGATATCATGCACTGATCACGTGGCTGATCATGCACTGATCACGTGACTGATCATGCACTGATCACGTGGCTGATCATGCACTGATCACGTGGCTGATCATGCACTGATCACGTGGCTGATCATGCACTGATCACGTGGCTATCATGCACTGATCACGTGGCTGATCATGCACTGATCACGTGACTGATCATGCACTGATCACGGGCTATCATGCACTGATACATGACTGATCATGCACTGATCACGTGGCTGATCATGCACTGATCACGTGACTGATCATGCACTGATCACGTGACTGATCATGCACTGATCACGTGGCTGATCATGCACTGATCACGTGACTGATCATGCACTGATCACGTGACTGATCATGCACTGATCACGTGGCTATCATGCACTGATCACGTGGCTGATCATGCACTGATCACGTGACTGATCATGCACTGATCACGTGGCTATCATGCACTGATCACGTGGCTGATCATGCACTGATCACGTGGCTGATCATGCACTGATCACGTGACTGATCATGCACTGATCACGTGGCATCATGCACTGATCACGTGGCTGATCATGCACTGATCACGTGACTGATCATGCACTGATCACGTGGCTATCATGCACTGATCACGTGGCTGATCATGCATGATCACGTAGCTATCATGCACTGATCACGTGACTGATCATGCACTGATCACGTGGCTGATCATGCACTGATCACGTGACTGATCATGCACTGATCACGTGACTGATCATGCACTGATCACGTGGCTATCATGCACTGATCACGTGGCTGATCATGCACTGATCACGTAGCTACCATGCACTGATCACGTGACTGATCATGCACTGATCACGTGGCTATCATGCACTGATCACGTGGCTGATCATGCACTGATCACGTGACTGATCATGCACTGATCACGTGGCTGATCATGCACTGATCACGTGACTGATCATGCACTGATCACGTGGATATCATGCACTGATCACGTGGCTGATCATGCACTGATCACGTGTCTGATCATGCACTGATCACGTGGCTGATCATGCACTGATCACGTAACTGATCATGCACTGATCACGTGGCTATCATGCACTGATCACGTGGCTGATCATGCACTGATCACGTGGCTGATCACACTGTCACGTGACTGATCATGCACTGATCACGTGGCACTCATGCACTGATCACGTGGCTGATCATACACTGCTCACGTAACTGATCATGCACATCACGTGGCTATCATGCACTGATCACGTGGCTGATCATGCAATGATCACGTAGCTACCATATACTGATCACGTGACTGATCATGCACTGATCACGTAAATGATCATGCACTGATCACGTGACTGATCATGCACTGATCACGTGACTGATCATGCACTGATCACGTGGCTATCATGCACTGATCACGTGGCTGATCATGCACTGATCACGTAGCAACCATGTACTGGTCACGTGACTGATCATGCACTGATCACGTAATGATCATGCACTGATCACGTGGCTGATCATGCACTGATCACGTGGCTGATCACACACGTATCACGTGACTGATCATGCACTTATCAAGTGGCTATCATGCACTGTTCACGTGGCTATCATGCACTGATCACGTGGCTGATCATGCACTGATCACGTGACTGATCATGCACTGATCACGTAGCTATCATGCACTGATCACGTGGCTATCATGCACTGATCACGTGGCTGATCATGCACTGATCACGTAGCTACATGTACTGGTCACGTGACTGATCATGCACTGATCACGTAACTGATCATGCACTGATCACGTGGCTGATCATGCACTGATCACGTGGCTGATCATGCACTGATCACGTGGCTATCATGCACTGATCACGTGGCTGATCATGCACTGATCACGTGGCTGATCATGCACTGATCACGTGACTGATCATGCACTGATCACGTGGCTGATCATGCACTGATCACGTGACTGATCATGCACTGATCACGTAGCTATCATGCACTGATAACTTGGCTGATCATACACTCATCACGGGACTGATCGTGCACTGAATACGGCGCTATCATGCATTGACTACATGACTCCACATGCACTGATCACGTGGATGATCATGCACTGATCACGTGACTGACCATGCACTGATCACGTGACTGATTATGCACTGATCACGTGGCTGATCATGCACTGATCACGTGGATATCATGCACTGCTCACGTGGCTGATCATGCAATGATCACGTAGCTACCATGTACTGGTCACGTGACTGATCATGCACTGATCACGTAATTGATCATGCACTGGTCATGTGGCTGATCATGCACTGATCACGTGACTGATCATACACTGATCACGTGACTGATCATGCACTGATCACGTGACTGATCATGCACTGATCACGTGGCTATCATGCAGAGATCACGTGGCTATTATGCACAGATCACATGGCTGCTCATGCAATGATCCCGTAGCTACCATATACTGGTCACGTGACTGATCATGCACTGATCCCGTGGCTGATCATGCACTGATTACGTGACTGATCATGCACTGTTCACGAGACTCATCATGCACAGATCATGTGGATATCATGCACTGATTACGTGTTTGATCATACACTGTTCACGTGTGTGACCATGCACTGCTCACGTGGCTGAACATGCACTGTTCACGTGGCTTACCACACACCTGTCACGTGACTGATCATGCACTGATCACGTGGCACTCATGCACTGATCACGTGGCTGATAATACTCTGCTCACGTAACTGATCATGCACACATCACGTGGCTATCATGCACTTCTCACCTGGCTGGTCATGCAATGTTCACGTAGCTACCATATAATGGTCACGTGACTCATCATGCTCAGATCACGTAAATGATCATGCACTGTTCACTTGACTGATCATGTACTGATCACGTGACTGATCATGCACTGATCACGTGGCTATCATGCACTGCTCACGTGGCTGATCATGCAATGATCACGTAACAACCATGTACTGGTCACGTGACTGATCATGCACTGATCACGTAATTAATCCGGCACTGATCATCTGACTCATCATGCACTGATCACGTGGCTGATCACACACGTGTCACGTGACTGATCATGCACTGATCACGTGGCTATCATGCACTAATCACGTGGCTATCATTCACTGATCACGTGGATATCATGCACTGATCACGTGGCTGATCACACACGTATCACATGACTGATCATGCACTGATCACGTGGCTATCATGCACTGATCACGTGGCTGATCATGCAATGATCACATAGCTACCATGTACTGGTCACGTGACTGATCATGCACTGATCACGTAATTGATCATGCACTGATCACGTGGCTGATCATGCAGTGAACACGTGAATAATCATGCACTGATCACGTGACTGATGATGCACTGATCACGTGGCTATCATGCACTGCTAACTTGGCTGATCATGCATTGATCACGCAGATACCATGTACTGGTCACGTGACTGATCATGCACTGATGACGTAATTGATCATTCACTGATCATGTTGCTGATCATGCACTGATCACGTGACTGATCATGCACTGATCACGTAGCTGAACATGCAGTGTTCACGTGGCTTATCACACACCTGTCACGTGACTGATTATGCACTGATCATGTGGCACGCATTCACTGATCACGTGGCTGATCATATTCTGTTCACGTAACTGATCATGCACACATCAGGTGGCTATCATGCACTGATCACTTGGCTGGTCATACACTGATCACGCAGCTACCATGTACTGGTCACATGACTGATCATGCACTGATCACGTAATTGATCATGCACTGATCACCTGGCTTACCATGCATTGATTATGTGATTCATCATGTGCTGATCATGTTTCGTGTCATACACTGATCATGTGCCTCTGGAGGCAATGAACAAAGAGCTGAGTAGGCAGGAATCAGTAGGCAATAATCATGAAACTCAGCTCTGAGAAATCATGCTGCTCAGCTGGCAATAATCAAGTAGATGAGCAGGCAGGAATTATGCAGCACAGGTGGTAATTGTCAAGGAGATGACAGGCAGAAATCGTACAGCTCAGCTGGCAATTGTCAAGCACATGAGCAGACAGTAATCACGAGGCTCAGCAGGCCCTGATCACGTGACTGAGCATGCACTGTTCATGTCGCTGATCACACACCTATCACGTGAATGATCATGCACTGATCACGTGGCTCTCATGCACAGACCACGTGATTGCGCATGCACTGATCACGTGACTGCATGCACTGATCACGTGGCTATCATGCACTGATGACGTGGCTGATCATGCCCTGATCACCTGACTGATCATGCACTGATCACATGGCTAATCATGCACTGATCACGTGGCTATCATGCACTGCTCACGTGGCTGATCTGGCAATGATCAAGTAGCTACCAAGTACTGGTCACGTGACTGATCATGCACTGATCACGTAATTGATCATGCACTGATAATGTGGCTGATCATGCACTGATCACGTGGCTGATCATACACTGATCACGTGACTGATCATGCACTGATCACGTGGTGATCATGCACTGATCACGTGACTGATCATGCACTGATCTCGTGTCAGATCACGCACTCATCACGTGGCTATCATGCATGGCTCACGTGGCTGAACATGCGATGATCACGCAGCTACCATGTACTGGTCACATGACTGATCATGCAGTGATCATGTGACTGATCATGCAGTGATCACGTGGCTATCGTGCACTACTCACGTGGTTGATCATGCAATGATCATGTAGCTACCATGTAAAGTTCACGTGAATGATCATACACCCATCAGGTGACAGATCATGCACTGATCACGTGGCTATCATGCACTGATCACGAGACTGATCATGCACTGATCACGTCTATATCATGCACTGATCACATGACTGCCCATGCACTGATCACGTGGATGATCATACACTAATCATGTGACAGATCATGCACTGATCACGTGGCTGATCATGCACTGATACCGTGACTGTGCATGGACTGATCACATGACTATCATGTAGTGATCACGTGACTTAATGGCGCTGATCATGTGACTGATCATGCGCTGATCATGTTTTCTATCATACACTGATCATGTGCCTCTGGAGGCAATAAACAAAGAGCTGAGTAGGCACGAATCATAAGTCAGCAGTCAATAATCATGGAACTCAGCTGTGAGGAATCATGCTGCTCAGCTGGCAATAATCAAGCAGCTGAGCAGGCAGGAATTACGCAGCACAGCTGGCAATTGTCAAGCAGATGACAGGCAGGAATCGTGCAGCTCAGCTGGCAATTGTCAAGCAGATGAGCAGACAGTAATCACGCAGCTCAGCAGGCCCTGATCACGTGACTGAGCCTGCACTGTTCACGTGGCTGATCATACACTGATCACGTGATTGATCATGCACTGATCACTTGGATATCATGCACTGATCACGTGGCTGATCATACACTGTTCACGTGTCTGACCATGCACTGATCACGTGTCTGGTCATACACTGCTCACGTACTGATCATGCACTGATCACGTGGCTATCATGCACTGATCACGTGGCGGAACATGCACTGTTCACTTGGCTGATCACACACCTGTCACGTGACATATCATGCACTGATCACGCGGCACTCATTCAATGATCACGTGGCTGATCATACTCTGCTCACGTAACTCATCATGCACACATCACGTGGCTATCAGGCACTGCTCACGTGGTTCGTCATGGAATGTTCATGTAGCTACCATATACTGGTCACGTGACTGATCATGCACAGATCACGTAAATGATCATGCACTGTTAACGTGACTGATCATGTACTGATCACGTGACTGATCATGCACTGATCACGTGGCTATCATGCTCTGCTCACGTGGCTGATTATGCAACGATCATGTAGCAACCATGTACTCGTCTCGTGACAGATCATGCACTGATCACGTAATTGATCCTGCACTGATCACGTGGCTCATCACGCACTGATCCGGTGGCTGATCACACACGTATCACGTGACTGATCATGTATAGATCACGTGACTACTCATGAAGTGATCACGTGGCTATCCTGCACTGATCACGTGGATATCATGCACTGATCACGTGGCTGATCACACACGTATCACGTGACTCATCATGCACTGATCACGTGGCTATCATGCACTGATCACGTGGCTATCATGCACTGATATCATGCACTGGTCACGTGGCTTATCACACACGTATCACGTGACTGATCATGCACTGATCACGTGGCTGATCATACACTGATCACGTGACTGATCATGCACTGATCACGTGACTGATCATGCACTGATCACGTGGCTATAATGCACTGCTCACGCGGCTGTTCATGCAATGATCACGTAGCTACAATATACTGGTCACGTGAGTGATCATGCAATGATCACGTAATTGATCATGCACTGATCTTGTGGCTGAACATGCACTGATCACGTGGCTAATCATCCACTGATCACGTGACTGATCAAGCACTGATCACGTGACTGATCATGCACTGATCACGTGGCTATCATACACTGATCAGTTGGCTGGTCATACACTGATCACGTGCCTGGTCATGCACAGTTTACATGACTGATCATGCACAGAACACGTGACTGATCATGCACTGATCACGTGGCTATCATGCACTACTCACGTGGCTGATCATGCAATGATCATGCAGCTACCATGTACTGGCCAGGTGACTGATCATACACCCATCAGGTGACGGATCATGCACTGATCACATGGCTGATCATACACTGATCACCGGCCTGGTCATGCACAGATCACGTGACAAATCATGAACTGATCACATAGCTATCATGAACTGATCACCTGGCTGATCATGCAATGATCACGTGGCTGATCATGCACTGATACCGTGACTGAGCATGGACTGATCACATGACTATCATGTAGTGATCACGTGACTTAATGGCTCTGATCATGCGCTGATCATGTTTGCTATCATACACTGATCATGTGCCTCTGGAGGCAATAAACAAAGAGCTGAGTAGGCATGACTGAAACAGTCAGCAGACAATAATCATGGAACTCAGGTGTAAGGAATCATGCTGCTCAGCTGGCAATAATCAAGCAGCTGAGCAGGCAGGAATTACGCAGCACAGCTGGCAATTGTCAAGCAGATGACAGGCAGGAATCGTGCAGCTCAGCTGGAAATTGTCAAGCAGATGAGCAGACAGTAATCACGCAGCTCAGCAGGCCCAGATCACGTGACTGAGCATGCACTGTTCACGTGGCTGATCATACACTGATCACGTGATTGATCATGCACTGATCACTTGGATATCATGCACTGATCACGTGGCTGATCATACACTGTTCACGTGTCTGACCATGCACTGCTCACGTGGCTGATCATACACTACTCAAGTAACCGATCATGCATGATCACTTGGCTATCATGCACTGATCACGTGGCTGAACATGCACTGTTCACGTGGCTGATCACACACCTGTCACGTGACATATCATGCACTGATCACGTGGCGCTCATGCACTGATCACGTGGCTGATCATACTCTGCTCACGTAACTCATCAAGCACACATCACGTTTCTATCATGCATTGCTCACGGGGCTCGTCATGGAATGATCACGTAGCTACCATATACTGGTCACGTGACTGATCATGCACAGATCACGTGGCTGATCATGCACTAATCACGTGGCTGATCATACACTGTTCACGTGTCTGACCATGCACTGATCACCTGGCTGATCATACACTGCTCTTGTAACTGATCATGCACTGATCACGTGGCTATCATGCACTAATCACGTGGCTATCATGCACTGATCACGTGACTGATCATGCACTGATCACTTGACAGATCATGCACTCTTCACGAGACTCATCATGCACTGATCACGTGGCTAGCATGCACTAATCACGTGGCTATCATGCACTGTTCACGTTTCTGACCATGCACTGATCACCTGGCTGATCAAACACTGCTCACGTAACTGATCATGCACTGATCACGTGGCTATCATGCACTGCTCACGTGGCTGATCATGCAAGGATCACGTAGCAACCATGTACTGGTCACGTGACTGATCATGAACTGATCACATAATTGATCCTGCACTGATCACGTGGCTGATCAAACATGTATCACGTGACTGATCAAGCAATGATCACGTGGCTCTCATGCACTGATTACGTGGCTATCATGCACTGATGACGTGGATAACATGCACTGATCACGTGGCTGATCACACACGTATCACATGACTGATCATGCACTGATCACGTGGCTATCATGCACTGATCACGTGGCTATCATGCACTGATCACGTGGCTGATCACGCAATGATCACGTAGCTACCATGTACTGGTTCACGTGACTGATCATGCACTGATCACGCAAATGATCCTGCACTGATCACATAGCTCATCACGCACTGATCCGGTGGCTGATCACACACGTATCACATGACTGATCATGTACAGATATCGTGAATAATCATGAAGTGATCACGTGGCTATCCTGCACTGATCACGTGGATATCATGCACTGATCACGTGGCTGATCACACACGTATCACGTGACTGATCATGCACTGATGACGTGGCTATCATGCATTGATCACATGGCTATCATGCACTGCTAACGTGGCTGATCATGCAATGATCACGCAGCTACCATGTACTGGTCACATGACTGATCATGCACTGATCACATAATTGATCATGCACTGATCACCTGGCCTATCATGCATTGATCATGTGACTGATCATGTGCTGATCATGTTTGGTGTCACACAGTGATCATGTGCCTCTGGAGGCAATGAACATAGAGCTGAGTAGGCAGGAATCAGTCAGCAGGCTATAATCATGGAACTCACCTCTGAGAAATCATGCTGCTCAGCTGGCAATAATCAAGTAGATGAGCAGGCAGGAATTATGCAGCACAGGTGGCAATTGTCAAGGAGATGACAGGCAGGAATCGTGCAGCTCAGCTGGAAATTGTGAAGCAGATGAGCAGACAGTAATCACACAGCTCAGCAGGCCCTGATCACGTGACTGAGCATGCACTGTTCACATGGCTGATCACACACCTATCACGTGACTGATCATGCACTGATCATGTGACTGATCATGCACTGATCATGTAGCTATCTTGCACTGATCACTTGGCTGATCATACACTCATCATGGGACAGATCGTGCACTGATCATGGCGCTATCATGCATTGACTACATGATTCCAAATGCACTGATCACGTGGATGATCATGCACTGGTCACGTGACTGATCATGCACTGATCACGTGACGGATCATGCACTGATCACATGGATAATCATGCACTGATCACGTGGCTATCATGCACTGCTCACGTGGCTGATCTGGCAATGATCACGTAGCTACCAAGTACTGGTCAGGTGACTGATCATGCACTGATCACGTAATTGATCATGCACTGATCATGTGGCTGATCATGCACTGATCACGTGGCTGATCATACACTGATAACGTGACTGATCATGCACTGATCACGTGACTGAACATGCACTGATCACGTGGCTATCATGCAATGATTACTTGGCTGGACATACACTGATCACGTGCCTGGTTATGCACTGATCACGTGGCTGATCATGCACTGATCACGTGACTGATCATGCACTGATCTCGTGTCTGATCATGCACTGATCACGTGACTGATCATGCACTGATCACGTGGCTATCATGCACTGATCACTTGGCTGGACATACACTGATCACGTCTATATCATGCACTGATCACATGACTGCCCATGCACTGATCACGTGGATGATCATACACTAATCATGTGACAGATCATGCACTGATCACGTGGCTGATCATGCACTGATACCGTGACTGTGCATGGACTGATCACATGACTATCATGTAGTGATCACGTGACTTAATGGCGCTGATCATGTGACTGATCATGCGCTGATCATGTTTGCTATCATACACTGATCATGTGCCTCTGGAGGCAATAAACAAAGAGCTGAGTAGGCACGAATCATAAGTCAGCAGTCAATAATCATGGAACTCAGCTGTGAGGAATCATGCTGCTCAGCTGGCAATAATCAAGCAGCTGAGCAGGCAGGAATTACGCAGCACAGCTGGCAATTGTCAAGCAGATGACAGGCAGGAATCTTGCAGCTCAGCTGGCAATTGTCAAGCAGATGAGCAGACAGTAATCACGCAGCTCAGCAGGCCCTGATCACGTGACTGAGCATGCACTGTTCACGTGGCTGATCATACACTGATCACGTGATTGATCATGCACTGATCACTTGGATATCATGCACTGATCACGTGGCTGATCATACACTGCTCACGTAACTGATCATGCACTGATCACGTGGCTATCATGCACTGCTCACGTGGCTGATCATGCAATGATCACGCAGCTACCATGTACTGGTCACATGACTGATCATGCACTGATCACATAATTGATCATGCACTGATCACCTGGCTTATCATGCATTGATCATGTGACTGATCATGTGCTGATCATGTTTGGTGTCACACACTGATCATGTTCCTCTGGAGGCAATGAACATTGAGCTGAGTAGGCAGGAATCAGTCAGCAGGATATAATCATGGAACTCACCTCTGAGAAATCATGCTGCTCAGCTGGCAATAATCAAGTAGATGAGCAGGCAGGAATTATGCAGCACAGGTGGCAATTGTCAAGGAGATGACAGGCAGGAATCGTGCAGCTCAGCTGGAAATTGTCAAGCAGATGAGCAGACAGTAATCACACAGCTCAGCAGGCCCTGATCACGTGACTGAGCATGCACTGTTCACATGGCTGATCACACACCTATCACGTGACTGATCATGCACTGATCATGTGACTGATCATGCACTGATCATGTAGCTATCTTGCACTGATCACTTGGCTGATCATACACTCATCACGGGACTGATTGTGCACTGATCACGGCGCTATCATGCATTGACTACATGACTCCACATGCACTGATCACGTGGATGATCATGCACTGATCACGTGACTGATCATCCACAGATCACGTGACTGATCATGCACTGATCACATGGCTAATCATGCACTGCTCACGTGGCTGATCTGGCAATGATCACGTGGCTGATCATGCGATGATCACGCAGCTACCATGTACTGGTCACATGACTTATCATGCACTGATCACGTGACTGATCATGCAGTGATCACGTGGCTATCGTGCACTACTCACGTGGCTGATCATGCAATGATCATGTAGCTACTATGTACAGGTCACGTGAATGATCATACACCCATCACGTGACAGATCATGCACTGATCACGTGGCTATCATGCACTGATCACGAGACTGATCATGCACTGATCACGTCTATATCATGCACTGATCACATGACTGCCCATGCACTGATCACGTGGATGATCATACACTAATCATGTGACAGATCATGCACTGATCACGTGGCTGATCATGCACTGATACCGTGACTGTGCATGGACTGATCACATGACTATCATGTAGTGATCACGTGACTTAATGGCGCTGATCATGTGACTGATCATGCGCTGATCATGTTTGCTATCATACACTGATCATGTGCCTCTGGAGGCAATGAACATTGAGCTGAGTAGGCAGGAATCAGTCAGCAGGATATAATCATGGAACTCACCTCTGAGAAATCATGCTGCTCAGCTGGCAATAATCAAGTAGATGAGCAGGCAGGAATTATGCAGCACAGGTGGCAATTGTCAAGGAGATGACAGGCAGGAATCGTGCAGCTCAGCTGGAAATTGTCAAGCAGATGAGCAGACAGTAATCACACAGCTCAGCAGGCCCTGATCACGTGACTGAGCATGCACTGTTCACATGGCTGATCACACACCTATCACGTGACTGATCATGCACTGATCATGTGACTGATCATGCACTGATCATGTAGCTATCTTGCACTGATCACTTGGCTGATCATACACTCATCACGGGACTGATTGTGCACTGATCACGGCGCTATCATGCATTGACTACATGACTCCACATGCACTGATCACGTGGATGATCATGCACTGATCACGTGACTGATCATGCACTGATCACGTGACTGATCATGCACTGATCACATGGCTAATCATGCACTGCTCACGTGGGTGATCTGGCAATGATCACGTGGCTGATCATGCGATGATCACGCAGCTACCATGTACTGGTCACATGACTTATCATGCACTGATCACGTGACTGATCATGCAGTGATCACGTGGCTATCGTGCACTACTCACGTGGCTGATCATGCAATGATCATGTAGCTACTATGTACAGGTCACGTGAATGATCATACACCCATCACGTGACAGATCATGCACTGATCACGTGGCTATCATGCACTGATCACGAGACTGATCATGCACTGATCACGTCTATATCATGCACTGATCACATGACTGCCCATGCACTGATCACGTGGATGATCATACACTAATCATGTGACAGATCATGCACTGATCACGTGGCTGATCATGCACTGATACCGTGACTGTGCATGGACTGATCACATGACTATCATGTAGTGATCACGTGACTTAATGGCGCTGATCATGTGACTGATCATGCGCTGATCATGTTTGCTATCATACACTGATCATGTGCCTCTGGAGGCAATAAACAAAGAGCTGAGTAGGCACGAATCATAAGTCAGCAGTCAATAATCATGGAACTCAGCTGTGAGGAATCATGCTGCTCAGCTGGCAATAATCAAGCAGCTGAGCAGGCAGGAATTACGCAGCACAGCTGGCAATTGTCAAGCAGATGACAGGCAGGAATCTTGCAGCTCAGCTGGCAATTGTCAAGCAGATGAGCAGACAGTAATCACGCAGCTCAGCAGGCCCTGATCACGTGACTGAGCATGCACTGTTCACGTGGCTGATCATACACTGATCACGTGATTGATCATGCACTGATCACTTGGATATCATGCACTGATCACGTGGCTGATCATACACTGCTCACGTAACTGATCATGCACTGATCACGTGGCTATCATGCACTGCTCACGTGGCTGATCATGCAATGATCACGCAGCTACCATGTACTGGTCACATGACTGATCATGCACTGATCACATAATTGATCATGCACTGATCACCTGGCTTATCATGCATTGATCATGTGACTGATCATGTGCTGATCATGTTTGGTGTCACACACTGATCATGTTCCTCTGGAGGCAATGAACATTGAGCTGAGTAGGCAGGAATCAGTCAGCAGGATATAATCATGGAACTCACCTCTGAGAAATCATGCTGCTCAGCTGGCAATAATCAAGTAGATGAGCAGGCAGGAATTATGCAGCACAGGTGGCAATTGTCAAGGAGATGACAGGCAGGAATCGTGCAGCTCAGCTGGAAATTGTCAAGCAGATGAGCAGACAGTAATCACACAGCTCAGCAGGCCCTGATCACGTGACTGAGCATGCACTGTTCACATGGCTGATCACACACCTATCACGTGACTGATCATGCACTGATCATGTGACTGATCATGCACTGATCATGTAGCTATCTTGCACTGATCACTTGGCTGATCATACACTCATCACGGGACTGATTGTGCACTGATCACGGCGCTATCATGCATTGACTACATGACTCCACATGCACTGATCACGTGGATGATCATGCACTGATCACGTGACTGATCATGCACAGATCACGTGACTGATCATGCACTGATCACATGGCTAATCATGCACTGCTCACGTGGCTGATCTGGCAATGATCACGTAGCTACCAAGTACTGGTCACGTGACTGATCATGCACTGATCACTGCACTGATCATGCACTGATCATGTGGCTGATCATGCACTGATCACGTGGCTGATCATACACTGATCACGTGACTGATCATGCACTGATCACGTGACTGATCATGCACTATCAAGTGGCTAAAATGCACTGATCACTTGGCTGGACATACACTGATCACGTGCCTGGTCATGCACTGATCACGTGGCTGATCATGCACTGATCACGTGACTGATCATGCACTGATCTCGTGTCTGATCATGCACTGATCACGTGGCTATCATGCACTGCTCACGTGGCTGATCATGCATGATCACGCAGCTACCATGTAGTGGTCACATGACTGATCATGCACTGATCACGTGACTGATCATGCAGTGATCACATAGCTATCGTGCACTCCTCACGTGGCTGATCATGCAATGATCTTGTAGCTACCATGTACAGGTCATGTGAATGATCATACACCCATCAAGTGACTGATCATGCACTGATCACGTGGCTATCATGCACTGATCACGAGACTGATCATGCACTGATCACGTCTATATCATGCACTGATCACATGACTACCCATGCACTGATCACGTGGATGATCATACACTGATACCGTGACTGTGCATGGACTGATCACATGACTATCATGTAGTGATCACGTTACTTAATGGCGCTGATCATGTGAGTGATCATGCGCTGATCATGTTTTCTATCATACACTCATCATGTGCCTCTGGAGGCAATAAACAAAGAGCTGAGTAGGCACGAATCGTAAGTCAGCAGTCAATAATCATGGAACTCAGCTGTGAGGAATCATGCTGCTCAGCTGGCAATAATCAAGCAGCTGAGCAGGCAGGAATTACGCAGCACAGCTGGCAATTGTCAAGCAGATGACAGGCAGGAATCGTGCAGCTCAGCTGGCAATTGTCAAGCAGATGAGCAGACAGGAATCACGCAGCTCATCAGGCCCTGATCACGTGACTGAGCATGCACTGTTCACCTGGCTGATCATACACTGATCACGTGATTGATCATGCACTGATCACTTGGATATCATGCACTGATCACGTGGCTGGTCATACACTGTTCACGTGTCTGACCATGCACTGATCACTTGTCTGGTCAAACACTGCTCACGTAACTGATCATGCACTGATCACGTGGCTATCATGCACTGAATACGTGGGGGAACATGCACTGTGCACGTGGCTGATCACACACCTGTCACGTGACATATCATGCATTGATCACTTGGCTGGTCATACACTGATCACATGACTGATCATGCACTGTTCACGTGACTGATCATGTACTGATCACGTGACTGATCATGCACTGATCACGTGACTGATCATGCACTGATCTCGTGGCTATCATGCACGGCTCATGTGGCGGTTCATGCAATGATCACCTAGCTACCATATACTGGTCACGTGACTGATCATGCACTGATCACGTAATAGATCATGCACTGATCATGTGGCTGATCATGCACTAATCACGTGGGTGATCATCCACTGATCACGTGACTGATCATGCACTGCTCACGTGACTGATCATGCACTGATCACGTGGATATCATGCACTGATCACGTGGCTGAACATGCACTGTTCACGTGGCTGATGACACACCTGTCACGTGACATATCATGCACTGATCACGTGGCACTCATGCACTGATCACGTGGCTGATCATACTCTGCTCATGTAACTGATCATGTACACATCACGTGGCTATCATGCACTGCTCACGTGGCTCGTCATGAAATGATCACGTAGCTACCATATACTGGTCACGTGACTGATCATGCACAGATCACGTAAATGATCATGCACTGTTCACGTGACTGATCATGTACTGATCACGTGACTGATCATGTACTGATAACGTGGCTATCATGCACTGCTCACGTGGCTGATCATGCAAGGATCACGTAGCAACCATGTACTGGTCACGTGACTGATCATGCACTGATCACGTAATTGATCCTGCACTGATCACGTGGCTGATCACACATGTATCAAGTGACTGATCAAGCAATGATCACGTGGCTCTCATGCACTGATTACGTGGCTATCATGCACTGATCGTGGATATCATGCACTGATCACGTGGCTGATCACACTGATCACATGACTGATCATGCCCTGATCACGTGGCTATCATGCACTGATCACGTGGCTATCATGCACTGATCACGTGGCTGATCACGCAATGATCACGTAGCTACCATGTACTGGTCACGTGACTGATCATGCACTGATCACGTAATTGATCCTGCACTGATCACATGGCTCATCACGCACTGATCCGGTGGCTGATCACACACGTATCATGTGACTGATCATGTACAGATAACGTGAATAATCATGAAGTGATCACATGGCTATCCTGCACTGATCACGTGGATATCATGCACTGATCACGTGGCTGATCACACACGTATCACGTGACTGATCATGCACTGATGACGTGGCTATCATGCATTGATCACGTGGCTATCATGCACTGATCACGTAAATGATCATGCACTCTTCAGTTGACTGATCATATACTGATCACGTGACTGATCATGCACTGATCACGTGGCTATCATGCACTGATCACGTGGCTGATCATGCAATGACCACGTAGCTACCATGCACTGGTCACGTGACTGATCATGCACAGATCACGTGACTGATCATGCACTGATCACGTGGCTATCATGCAGTGCTCACGTGGCTGATCATGCAATGATCACGCAGCTACCATGTACTGGTCACATGACTGATCATGCACTGATCACATAATTGATCATGCACTGATCACCTGGCTTATCATGCATTGATCATGTGACTGATCATATGCTGATCATGTTTGGTGTCACACACTGATCATGTGCCTCTGGAGGCAATGAACATAGAGCTGAGTAGGCAGGAATCAGTCAGCAGGCTATAATCATGGAACTCACCTCTGAGAAATCATGCTGCTCAGCTGGCAATAATCAAGTAGATGAGCAGGCAGGAATTATGCAGCACAGGTGGCAATTGTCAAGGAGATGACAGGCAGGAATCGTGCAGCTCAGCTGGAAATTGTCAAGCAGATGAGCAGACAGAAATCACACAGCTCAGCAGACCCTGATCACGTGACTGAGCATGCACTGTTCACATGGTTGATCAGACACCTACCACGTGACTGATCATGCACTGATCATGTGACTGATCATGCACTGATCATGTGGCTATCTTGCACTGTTCACTTGGCGGATCATACACTCCTCACGGGACTGATCGTGCACTGATCACGGCGCTATCATGCATTGACTACATGACTCCACATGCACTGATCACGTGGATGATCATGCACTGGTCTCGTGACTGATCATGCACTGATCACGTGACTGATCATGCACTGATCACATGGCTAATCATGCACTGATCACGTGGCTATCATGCACTGCTCACGTGGCTGATCTGGCAATGATCACGTAGCTACCAAGAACTGGTCACGTGACTGATCATGCACTGATCACGTAATTGATCATGCACTGATCATGTGGCTGATCATGCACTGATCACGTGGTTGATCATACACTGATCACGTGACTGATCATGCACTGATCACATGGCTAATCATGCACTGCTCACGTGGCTGATCTGGCAATGATCACATAGCTACCAAGAACTGGTCACGTGACTGATCATGCACTGATCACGTAATTGATCATGCACTGATCATGTGGCTGATCATGCACTGATCACGTGGCTGATCATACACTGATCACGTGACTGGTCATGCACTGATCACATGACTGATCATGCACTGATCACGTCTATATCATGCACTGATCACATGACTGCCCATGCACTGATCACGTGGATGATCATACACTAATCATGTGACAGATCATGCACTGATCACGTGGCTGATCATACACTGATCACGTGACTGGTCATGCACTGATCACGAGACTGATCATGCACTGATCACGTCTATATCATGCACTGATCACATGACTGCCCATGCACTGATCACGTGGATGATCATACACTAATCATGTGACAGATCATGCACTGATCACGTGGCTGATCATGCACTGATACCGTGACTGTGCATGGACTGATCACATGACTATCATGTAGTGATCACGTGACTTAATGGCGCTGATCATGTGACTGATCATGCACTGATCATGTTTGCTATCATACACTGATCATGTGCCTCTGGAGGCAATAAACAAAGAGCTGAGTAGGCACGAATCATAAGTCAGCAGGCAATAATCATGGAACTCAGCTGTGAGGAATCATGCTGCTCAGCTGGCAATAATCAAGCAGCTGAGCAGGCAGGAATTACGCAGCACAGCTGGCAATTGTCAAGCAGATGACAGGCAGGAATCGTGCAGCTCAGCAGGCAATTGTCAAGCAGATGAGCAGACAGTGATCACGCAGCTCAGCAGGCCCTGATCACGTGACTGAGCATGCACTGTTCACGTGGCTGATCATACACTGATCACGTGATTGATCATGCACTGATCACTTGGATATCATGCACTGATCACGTGGCTGATCATACACTGTTCACGTGTCTGACCATGCACTGATCACGTGGCTGATCATACACTGCTCACGTAACTGATCATGCACTGATCACGTGGCTATCATGCACAGATCACGTAACTGATCATGCACTGATCACGTGGCTATCATGCACTGCTCACATGACTGATCATGCACTGATCACATAATTGATCATGCACTGATCACCTGGCTTATCATGCATTGATCATGTGACTGATCATGTGCTGATCATGTTTGGTGTCACACACTGATCATGTGCCTCTGGAGGCAATGAACATAGAGCTGAGTAGTCAGGAATCAGTCAGCAGGCTATAATCATGGAACTCACCTCTGAGAAATCATGCTGCTCAGCTGGCAATAATTAAGTAGATGAGCAGGCAGGAATTATGCAGCACAGGTGGCAATTGTCAAGGAGATGACAGGCAGGAATTGTGCAGCTCAGCTGGAAATTGTCAAGCAGATGAGCAGACAGTAATCACACAGCTCAGCAGGCCCTGATCACGTGACTGAGCATGCACTGTTCACATGGCTGATCACACACCTATCACGTGACTGATCATGCACTGATCATGTGACTGATCATGCACTGATCATGTAGCTATCTTGCACTGATCACTTGGCTGATCATACACTGATCACGTGACTGATCATCCACTGATCACGTGACTGATCATGCACTGATCACGTAGCTATCATGCACTGATCACTTGGCTGGTCATACACTGATCACGTGACTGATCATGCACTGATCACGTGGCTGATCATGCACTGATCATGTGACTGATCATGCACTGATCATGTAGCTATCTTGCACTGATCACTTGGCTGATCATACACTGATCACGGGACTGATCATGCACTGATCACGGGCTATCATGCATTGACTACATGACTGCACATGCACTGATCACTTGGATGATCATGCACTGATCACGTGACTGATCATGCACTGATCACGTGACTGATCATGCACTGATCACATGGCTAATCATGCACTGCTCACGTGGCTGATCTGGCAATGATCACGTAGCTACCAAGTACTGGTCACGTGACTGATCATGCACTGATCACGTAATTGATCATGCACTTATCATGTGGCTGATCATGCACTGATCACGTGGCTGATCATACACTGATCACGTGACTGATCATGCACTGATCACGTAGCTATCATGCACTGATCAAGTGGCTGGACATACACTGATCACGTGCCTGGTCATGCACTGATCACGTGGCTGATCATGCAGTGATCACGTGACTGATCATGCACAGATCTCGTGTCTGATCATGCACTGATCACGTGGCTATCATGCACTGCTCATGTGGCTGATCATGCATGATCACGCAGCTACCATGTACTGGTCACATGACTGATCATGCACTGATCACGTGACTGATCATGCAGTGATCACGTGGCTATCATGCACTACTCACGTGGCTGATCATGCAATGATCATGTAGCTACCATGTACAGGTCACGTGAATGTTCATACACCCATCAGGTGACTGATCATGCACTGATCACGTGGCTATCATGCACTGATCACGAGACTGATCATGCACTGATCACGTCTATATCATGCACTGATCACATGACTTACCATGCACTGATCACGTGGATGATCATACACTAATCATGTGACAGATCATGCACTGATCACGTGCCTGATCATGCACTGATACCGTGACTGTGCATGGACTGATCACATGACTATCATGCAGTGATCACGTGACTTAATGGCGCTGATCATGTGACTGATCATGCGCTGATCATGTTTGCTATCATACACTGATCATGTGCTTCTGGAGGCAATAAACAAGAGCTGAGTAGGCACGAATCATAAGTCAACAGTCAATAATCATGGAACTCAGCTGTGAGGAATCATGCTGCTCAGCTGGCAATAATCAAGCAGCTGAGCAGGCAGGAATTACACAGCACAGCTGGCAATTGTCAAGCAGACGACAGGCAGGAATCGTGCAGCTCAGCTGGCAATTGTCAAGCAGATTAGCAGACAGTAATCACGCAGCTCAGCAGGCCCTGATCACGTGACTGAGCATGCACTGTTCACGTGGCTGATCATACACTGATCACGTGTTTGATCATGCACTGCTCACTTGGATATCATGCACTGATCACGTGGCTGATCATACACTGTTCACGTGTCTGACCATGCACTGATCACATGTCTGGTCATACACTGCTCACGAAACTGATCATGCACTGATCACGTGGCTATCATGCACTGAATACGTGGCGGAACATGCACTGTTCACATGGCTGATCACACACCTGTCACGTGACATATCATGCACTGATCACGTGGCAGTCATGCACTGATCACGTGGCTGATCATACTCTGCTCACGTAACTCATCATGCACACATCATATGGCTATCATGCACTGCTCACGTGGTTCATCATGGAATGATCACGTAGCTACCATATACTGGTCACGTGAATGATCATGCACAGATCACGTAAATGATCATGCACTGTTCACATGACTGATCATGTACTGATCACGTGACTGATCATGCACTGATCACGTGGCTATCATGCTCTGCTCACGTGGCTGATCATGCAACGATCACGTAGCAACCATGTACTGGTCTCGTGACTGATTATGCACTGATCACGTAATTGATCCTGCACTGATCACGTGGCTCATCACGCACTGATCCGGTGACTGATCACACATGTATCACGTGACTGATCATGTATAGATCACGTGACTACTCATGAAGTGATCACGTGGCTATCCTGCACTGATCACGTGGATATCATGCACTGATCACGTGGCTGATTACACACGTATCACCTGACTGATCATGCACTGATCACGTGGCTATCATGCACTGATCACGTGGCTATCATGCACTGATATCATGCACTGGTCACATGGCTTATCACACACCTATCACGTGACTGATCATGCAGTGATCACGTGGCTGATCATACACTGATCACGTGACTGATCATGCACTGATCACGTGACTGTTCATGCACTGATCACGTGGCTATCATGCAGTGATCACTTGGCTGGTCATACACTGATCACATGACTGGTCATGCACTGTTCACGTGACTGATCATGTACTGATCACGTGACTGATCATGCACTGATCACGTAACTGATCATGCACTATTAACGTGGCTGATCATGCAATGATCACGTGACTGACCATGCACTGATCACGTGACTGATCATCCACTGATCAGTTGGCTATCATGCACTGATTACTTGGCTGATCATACACTGATCACGTGACTGATAATGCACTGATCATCTGGCTATCATGCACTGATTACCTGGCTATCATGCACTGATCACGTGGTTGATCATACACTGATCACGTGACTGATCATGCACTGATCACGTCTATATCATGCACTGATCACATGACTGCCCATGCACTGATCACCCGGATGATCATACACTGATCACGTGACAGATCATGCACTGATCACGTGACTGATCATGCAGTGATCACGTGGCTATCGTGCACTACTCACGTGGGTGATCATGCAATGATCATGTAGCTACCATGTACAGGTCACGTGGATGATCATACACTAATCATATGACAGATCATGCACTGATCACGTGGCTGATCATGCACTGATACCGTGACTGAGCGTGGACTGATCACATGACTATCATGTAGTGATCACGTGACTTAATGGCGCTGATCATGTGACTGATCATGCGCTGATCATGTTTTCTATCATACACTGATCATGTGCCTCTGGAGGCAATAAACAAAGAGCTGAGTAGGCACGAATCATAAGTCAGCAGTCAATAATCATGGAACTCAGCTGTGAGGAATCATGCTGCTCAGCTGGCAATAATCAAGCAGTTGAGCAGGCAGGAATTACACAGCACAGCTGGCAATTGTGAAGCAGATGACAGGCAGGAATCGTGCAGCTCAGCTGGCAATTGTCAAGCAGATGAGCAGACAGTAATCACGCAGCTCAGCAGGCCCTGATCACGTGACTGAGCATGCACTGTTCACGTGGCTGATCATACACTGATCACGTGATCGATCATGCACTGAACACTTGGATATCATTCACTGATCACGTGGCTGATCATACACTATTCACGTGTCTGACCATGCACTGATCACGTGGCTGATCATGCAATGATCACGTAGCTATCATGTACTGATCACGTGACTGATCATGCACTGATCACGTGGCTGATCATGCACTGATCACGTGACTGATCATGCACTGATCACGTGGCTGATCATGCAATGATCACGCAGCTATCATGCACTGGTCACATGACTGATCATGCACTGATCACGTAACTGATCATGCACTGATCACGTGGCTTTCATGCATTGATTATGTGATTCATCATGTGCTGATCATGTTTCTGTCATACACTGATCATGTGCCTCTGGAGGCAATGAACAAAGAGCTGAGTAGGCAGGAATCAGTAGGCAATAATCATGGAACTCAGCTCTGAGAAATCATGCTGCTCAGCTGGCAATAATCAAGTAGATGAGCAGGCAGGAATTATGCAGCACAGGTGGCAATTGTCAAGCAGATGACAGGCAGGAATCGTAAAGCTCAGCTGGCAATTGTCAAGCAGATGAGCAGACAGTAATCACGCAGCTCAGCAGGCCCTGATCACGTGACTGAGCATGCACTGATCACGTGGCTGATCATACACTGATCACGTGGCTAACATGCACTGATCACGTGGCTGATCATGCGATGATCACGCAGCTACCATGTACTGGTCACATGACTGATCATGCACTGATCACGTGACTGATCATGCGGTAATCACGTGGCTATCATGCACTACTCTCGTGGCTGATCATGCAATGATCATGTAGCTACCATGTACAGGTCACGTGAATGATCATCCACCCATCAGGTGACTGATCATGCACTGATCACGTGGCTATCATGCACTGATCAGGAGACTGATCATGCACTGTTCACGTCTATAACATGCACTGATCACATGACTGCCCATGCACTGATCACGTGGATGATCATACACTAATCATGTGACTGATCATGCACTGATCACGTGGCTGATCATGCACTGATACCGTGACTGAGCATGGACTGATCACATGACTATCATGTAGTGATCACGTGACTTAATGGCACTGATCATGTGACTGATCATGCGCTGATCATGTTTGCTATCATACACTGATCATGTGCCTCTGGAGGCAATAAACAAAGAGCTGAGTAGGCACGAATCAAACAGTCAGCAGGCAATAATCATGGAACTCAGCTGTGAGGAATCATGCTGCTCAGCTGGCAATAATCAAGCAGCTGAGCAGGCAGGAATTACGCAGCACAGCTGGCAATTGTCAAGCAGATGACAGGCAGGAATCGTGCAGCTCAGCTGGCAATTGTCAAGCAGATGAGCAGACAGTAATCACGCAGCTCAGCAGGCCCTGATCACGTGACTGAGCATGCACTGTTCACGTGGCTGATCATACACTGATCACGTGATTGATCATGCACTGATCACTTGGATATCCTGCACTGATCACGTGGCTGATCATACACTGTTCACGTGTCTGACCATGCACTGATCACGTGGCTGATCATACACTGCTCACGTAACTGATCATGCACTGATCACGTGGCTATCATGCACTGATCACGTGGCTGATCATGCACTGATCACGTGGCTGATCATGCACTGATCACGTGACTGATCATGCACTGATCACGTGACTGATCATGCACTGATCACGTGGCTGATCATGCACTGATCACGTGGCTATCATGCACTGATCACGTGGCTGATCATGCACTGATCACGTGGCTGATCATGCACTGATCACGTGACTGATCATGCACTGATCACGTGGCTGATCATGCACTGATCACGTGGCTGATCATGCACTGATCACGTGACTGATCATGCACTGATCACGTGACTGATCATGCACTGATCACGTGATCATGCACTGATCACGTGGCTGATCATGCACTGATCACGTAGCTACCATGCACTGATCACGTGACTGATCATGCACTGATCACGTGACTGATCATGCACTGATCACGTGGCTGATCATGCACTGATCACGTGACTGATCATGCACTGATCACGTGGCTATCATGCACTGATCACGTGGCTGATCATGGCTGATCACGTGGCTGATCATGCACTGATCACGTGGCTGATCATGCACTGATCACGTGACTGATCATGCACTGATCACGTGGCTATCATGCACTGATCACGTGGCTGATCATGCACTGATCACGTGGCTGATCATGCACTGATCACGTGACTGATCATGCACTGATCACGTGGCTGATCATGCACTGATCACGTAACTGATCATGCACTGATCACGTGGCTATCATGCACTGATCACGTGGCTGATCATGCACTGATCACGTAGCTACCATGCACTGGTCACGTGACTGATCATGCACTGATCACGTAATGATCATGCACTGATCACGTGACTGATCATGCACTGATCACGTGACTGATCATGCACTGATCACGTGGCTATCATGCACTGATCACGTGGCTATCATGCACTGATCACGTGGCTGATCATGCAATGATCACGTAGCAACCATGCACTGGTCACGTGACTGATCATGCACTGATCACGTAATTGATCATGCACTGATCACGTGACTGATCATGCACTGATCACGTGGCTGATCACACACTGATCACGTGACTGATCATGCACTGATCACGTGGCTATCATGCACTGATCACGTGGCTATCATGCACTGATCACGTGGATATCATGCACTGATCACGTGGCTGATCACACACTATCACATGACTGATCATGCACTGATCACGTGGCTATCATGCACTGATCACGTGGCTATCATGCACTGATCACGTGGCTGATCATGCACTGATCACGTAGCTACCATGCACTGATCACGTGACTGATCATGCACTGATCACGTGATTGATCATGCACTGATCACGTGGCTGATCATGCACTGATCACGTGACTGATCATGCACTGATCACGTGGCTATCATGCACTGATCACGTGGCTGATCATGCACTGATCACGGCTGCCATGCACTGATCACGTGACTGATCATGCACTGATCACGTAATGATCATGCACTGATCACGTGGCTGATCATGCACTGATCACGTGACTGATCATGCACTGATCACGTGACTGATCATGCACTGATCACGTGGCTATCATGCACTGATCACGTGGCTGATCATGCACTGATCACGCAGCTATCATGCACTGGTCACGTGACTGATCATGCACTGATCACGTAATTGATCATGCACTGATCACGTGGCTGATCATGCACTGATCACGTGACTGATCATGCACTGATCACGTGGCTGATCATGCACTGATCACGTGGCTATCATGCACTGATCACGTGGCTGATCATGCACTGATCACGTAGCTATCATGCACTGATCACGTGACTGATCATGCACTGATCACGTGACTGATCATGCACTGATCACGTGGCTATCATGCACTGATCACGTGACTGATCATGCACTGATCACGTCTGATCATGCACTGATCACGTGACTGATCATGCACTGATCACGTGGCTGATCATGCACTGATCACGTGACTGATCATGCACTGATCACGTGGCTGATCATGCACTGATCACGTGGCTGATCATGCACTGATCACGTGGCTGATCATGCACTGATCACGTGGCTATCATGCACTGATCACGTGACTGATCATGCACTGATCACGTGACTGATCATGCACTGATCACGTGGCTGATCATGCACTGATCACGTGACTGATCATGCACTGATCACGTGACTGATCATGCACTGATCACGTGGCTATCATGCACTGATCACGTGGCTGATCATGCACTGATCACGTGACTGATCATGCACTGATCACGTGGCTTATCATGCACTGATCATGTGACTGATCATGTGCTGATCATGTTTGGTATCATACACTGATCATGTGCCTCTGGAGGCAATGAACAAAGAGCTGAGTAGGCACGAATCAGTCAGCAGGCTATAATCATGGAACTCAGCTGTGAGAAATCATGCTGCTCAGCTGGCAATAATCAAGCAGATGAGCAGGCAGGAATTATGCAGCACAGCTGGCAATTGTCAAGCAGATGACAGGCAGGAATCGTGCAGCTCAGCTGGCAATTGTCAAGCAGATGAGCAGACAGTAATCACGCAGCTCAGCAGGCCCTGATCACGTGACTGAGCATGCACTGTTCACGTGGCTGATCATACACTGATCACGTGACTGATCATGCACTGATCACGTGATTGATCATGCACTGATCACGTGGCTGATCATGCACTGATCACGTGGCTGATCATGCACTGATCACGTGGCTGATCATGCACTGATCACGTGACTGATCATGCACTGATCACGTGGCTATCATGCACTGATCACGTGGCTGATCATGCACTGATCACGGGACTGATCATGCACTGATCACGGGCTATCATGCACTGATACATGACTGACATGCACTGATCACGTGCTGATCATGCACTGATCACGTGACTGATCATGCACTGATCACGTGGCTGATCATGCACTGATCACGTGGCTATCATGCACTGATCACGTGGCTGATCATACTGATCACGTGACTGATCATGCACTGATCACGTGGCTGATCATGCACTGATCACGTGGCTGATCATGCACTGATCACGTAGCTATCATGCACTGATCACGTGACTGATCATGCACTGATCACGTAACTGATCATGCACTGATCACGTGACTGATCATGCACTGATCACGTGACTGATCATGCACTGATCACGTGGCTATCATGCACTGATCACGTGGCTGATCATGCAATGATCACGTAGCTACCTTGTACTGGTCACGTGACTGATCATGCACTGATCACGTAATTGATCATGCACTGATCACGTGGCTGATCATGCACTGATCACGTGACTGATCATGCACTGATCACGTGACTGATCATGCACTGATCACGTGGCTATCATGCACTGATCACGTGGCTGATCATGCACTGATCACGTGCTGATCATGCACTGATCACGTGACTGATCATGCACTGATCACGTGGCTATCATGCACTGATCACGTGGCTGATCATACATGATCACGTTCTGATCATGCACTGATCACGTGACTGATCATGCACTGATCACGTGGCTATCATGCACTGATCACGTGGCTATCATGCACTGATCACGTGGCTGATCATGCACTGATCACGTGACTGATCATGCACTGATCACGTGGTATCATGCACTGATCACGTGGCTGATCATGCACTGATCACGTGACTGATCATGCACTGATCACGTGGCTGATCATGCACTGATCACGTGCTGATCATGCACTGATCACGTGGCTATCATGCACTGATCACGTGGCTGATCATGCACTGATCACGTGGCTGACATGCACTGATCACGTGACTGATCATGCACTGATCACGTGACTGATCATGCACTGATCACGTGGCTATCATGCACTGATCATGTGACTGATCATGCACTGATCATGTTTCTGTCATACACTGATCATGTGCCTCTGGAGGCAATGAACAAAGAGCTGAGTAGGCACGAATCAGTAGGCAATAATCATGGAACTCAGCTCTGAGAAATCATGCTGCTCAGCTGGCAATAATCAAGTAGATGAGCAGGCAGGAATTATGCAGCACAGGTGGCAATTGTCAAGCAGATGACAGGCAGGAATCGTGCAGCTCAGCTGGCAATTGTCAAGCAGATGAGCAGACAGTAATCACGCAGCTCATCATGCACTGATCACGTGACTGATCATGCACTGATCACGTGGCTGATCATGCACTGATCACGTGGCTATCATGCACTGATCACGTGGCTGATCATGCATGATCACGCAGCTACCATGTACTGGTCACATGACTGATCATGCACTGATCACGTGACTGATCATGCGGTAATCACGTGGCTATCATGCACTACTCTCGTGGCTGATCATGCAATGATCATGTAGCTACCATGTACAGGTCACGTGAATGATCATCCACCCATCAGGTGACTGATCATGCACTGATCACGTGGCTATCATGCACTGATCAGGAGACTGATCATGCACTGTTCACGTCTATAACATGCACTGATCACATGACTGCCCATGCACTGATCACGTGGATGATCATACACTAATCATGTGACGGATCATGCACTGATCACGTGGCTGATCATGCACTGATACTGTGACTGAGCATGGACTGATCCCATGACTACCATGTAGTGATCACGTGACTTAATGGCACTGATCATGTGACTGATCATGCGCTGATCATGTTTGCTATCATACACTGATCATGTGCCTCTGGAGGCAATAAACAAAGAGCTGAGTAGGCACGAATCAAACAGTCAGCAGGCAATAATCATGGAACTCAGCTGTGAGGAATCATGCTGCTCAGCTGGCAATAATCAAGCAGCTGAGCAGGCAGGAATTACGCAGCACAGCTGGCAATTGTCAAGCAGATGACAGGCAGGAATCGTGCAGCTCAGCTGGCAATTGTCAAGCAGATGAGCAGACAGTAATCACGCAGCTCAGCAGGCCCTGATCACGTGACTGAGCATGCACTGTTCACGTGGCTGATCCTACACTTATCACGTGATTGATCATGCACTGATCATTTGGATATCCTGCACTGATCACGTGGCTGATCATACACTGTTCACGTGTCTGACCATGCACTGATCACCTGGCTGATCATACACTGCTCACGTAACTGATCATGCACTGATCACGTGGCTATCATGCACTGATCACGTGGCTGATCATGCACTGATCACGTGGCTGATCATGCACTGATCACGTGACTGATCATGCACTGATCACGTGACTGATCATGCACTGATCACGTGGCTGATCATGCACTGATCACGTGGCTATCATGCACTGATCACGTGGCTGATCATGCACTGATCACGTGGCTGATCATGCACTGATCACGTGACTGATCATGCACTGATCACGTGGCTGATCATGCACTGATCACGTGGCTGATCATGCACTGATCACGTGACTGATCATGCACTGATCACGTGACTGATCATGCACTGATCACGTGACTGATCATGCACTGATCACGTGGCTGATCATGCACTGATCACGTAGCTACCATGCACTGATCACGTGACTGATCATGCACTGATCACGTGACTGATCATGCACTGATCACGTGACTGATCATGCACTGATCACGTGACTGATCATGCACTGATCACGTGGCTATCATGCACTGATCACGTGGCTGATCATGGCTGATCACGTGGCTGATCATGCACTGATCACGTGGCTGATCATGCACTGATCACGTGACTGATCATGCACTGATCACGTGGCTATCATGCACTGATCACGTGGCTGATCATGCACTGATCACGTGGCTGATCATGCACTGATCACGTGACTGATCATGCACTGATCACGTGGCTGATCATGCACTGATCACGTGACTGATCATGCACTGATCACGTGGCTATCATGCACTGATCACGTGGCTGATCATGCACTGATCACGTAGCTATCATGCACTGATCACGTGACTGATCATGCACTGATCACGTGGCTGATCATGCACTGATCACGTGACTGATCATGCACTGATCACGTGACTGATCATGCACTGATCACGTGGCTATCATGCACTGATCACGTGGCTATCATGCACTGATCACGTGGCTGATCATGCACTGATCACGTAGCAACCATGCACTGATCACGTGACTGATCATGCACTGATCACGTAATTGATCATGCACTGATCACGTGACTGATCATGCACTGATCACGTGGCTGATCACACACTGATCACGTGACTGATCATGCACTGATCACGTGGCTATCATGCACTGATCACGTGGCTGATCATGCACTGATCACGTGGATATCATGCACTGATCACGTGGCTGATCATGCACGTATCACATGACTGATCATGCACTGATCACGTGGCTATCATGCACTGATCACGTGGCTATCATGCACTGATCACGTGGCTGATCATGCACTGATCACGTACTATGCACTGATCACGTGACTGATCATGCACTGATCACGTAACTGATCATGCACTGATCACGTGGCTGATCATGCACTGATCACGTGACTGATCATGCACTGATCACGTGGCTATCATGCACTGATCACGTGGCTGATCATGCACTGATCACGTGCCATGCACTGATCACGTGACTGATCATGCACTGATCACGTAATTGATCATGCACTGATCACGTGGCTGATCATGCACTGATCACGTGACTGATCATGCACTGATCACGTGACTGATCATGCACTGATCACGTGGCTATCATGCACTGATCACGTGGCTGATCATGCACTGATCACGCAGCTACCATGCACTGATCACGTGACTGATCATGCACTGATCACGTAATTGATCATGCACTGATCACGTGGCTGATCATGCACTGATCACGGGACTGATCATGCACTGATCACGTGGCTGATCATGCACTGATCACGTGGCTATCATGCACTGATCACGTGGCTGATCATGCACTGATCACGTGCTATCATGCACTGATCACGTGACTGATCATGCACTGATCACGTGACTGATCATGCACTGATCACGTGGCTATCATGCACTGATCACGTGACTGATCATGCACTGATCACGTCTGATCATGCACTGATCACGTGACTGATCATGCACTGATCACGTGGCTGATCATGCACTGATCACGTGACTGATCATGCACTGATCACGTGGCTGATCATGCACTGATCACGTGGCTGATCATGCACTGATCACGTGGCTGATCATGCACTGATCACGTGGCTATCATGCACTGATCACGTGACTGATCATGCACTGATCACGTGACTGATCATGCACTGATCACGTGGCTGATCATGCACTGATCACGTGACTGATCATGCACTGATCACGTGACTGATCATGCACTGATCACGTGGCTGATCATGCACTGATCACGTGGCTGATCATGCACTGATCACGTAACTGATCATGCACTGATCACGTGGCTTATCATGCACTGATCATGTGACTGATCATGCGCTGATCATGTTTGCTATCATACACTGATCATGTGCCTCTGGAGGCAATGAACAAAGAGCTGAGTAGGCACGAATCAGTCAGCAGGCTATAATCATGGAACTCAGCTGTGAGAAATCATGCTGCTCAGCTGGCAATAATCAAGCAGATGAGCAGGCAGGAATTATGCAGCACAGCTGGCAATTGTCAAGCAGATGACAGGCAGGAATCGTGCAGCTCAGCTGGCAATTGTCAAGCAGATGAGCAGACAGTAATCACGCAGCTCAGCAGGCCCTGATCACGTGACTGAGCATGCACTGTTCACGTGGCTGATCATACACTGATCACGTGACTGATCATGCACTGATCACGTGATATCATGCACTGATCACGTGGCTGATCATGCACTGATCACGTGGCTGATCATGCACTGATCACGTGGCTGATCATGCACTGATCACGTGACTGATCATGCACTGATCACGTGGCTATCATGCACTGATCACGTGGCTGATCATGCACTGATCACGGGACTGATCATGCACTGATCACGGACTATCATGCACTGATCACATGACTGACATGCACTGATCACGTGCTGATCATGCACTGATCACGTGACTGATCATGCACTGATCACGTGGCTGATCATGCACTGATCACGTGGCTATCATGCACTGATCACGTGGCTGATCATGCACTGATCACGTGACTGATCATGCACTGATCACGTGGCTGATCATGCACTGATCACGTGGCTGATCATGCACTGATCACGTAGCTATCATGCACTGGTCACGTGACTGATCATGCACTGATCACGTAAATGATCATGCACTGATCACGTGACTGATCATGCACTGATCACGTGACTGATCATGCACTGATCACGTGGCTATCATGCACTGATCACGTGGCTGATCATGCAATGATCACGTAGCTACCATGTACTGATCACGTGACTGATCATGCACTGATCACGTAATTGATCATGCACTGATCACGTGGCTGATCATGCACTGATCACGTGACTGATCATGCACTGATCACGTGACTGATCATGCACTGATCACGTGGCTATCATGCACTGATCACGTGGCTGATCATGCACTGATCACGTGACTGATCATGCACTGATCACGTGACTGATCATGCACTGATCACGTGGCTATCATGCACTGATCACGTGGCTGATCATGCATGATCACGTGGCTGATCATGCACTGATCACGTGACTGATCATGCACTGATCACGTGGCTATCATGCACTGATCACGTGGCTGATCATGCACTGATCACGTGGCTGATCATGCACTGATCACGTGACTGATCATGCACTGATCACGTGGTATCATGCACTGATCACGTGGCTGATCATGCACTGATCACGTGGCTGATCATGCACTGATCACGTGGCTGATCATGCACTGATCACGTGGCTGATCATGCACTGATCACGTGGCTATCATGCACTGATCACGTGGCTGATCATGCACTGATCACGTAGCTCATGCACTGATCACGTGACTGATCATGCACTGATCACGTGATTGATCATGCACTGATCACGTGACTGATCATGCACTGATCACGTGACTGATCATGCACTGATCACGTGGCTATCATGCACTGCTCACGTGGCTGATCATGCAATGATCACGTAGCTACCATGCACTGATCACGTGACTGATCATGCACTGATCACGTGATTGATCATGCACTGATCACGTGGCTGATCATGCACTGATCACGTGACTGATCATGCACTGATCACGTGACTCATCATGCACTGATCACGTGGCTGATCATGCACTGATCACGTGACTGATCATGCACTGATCACGTGACTGATCATGCACTGATCACGTGGATATCATGCACTGATCACGTGGCTGATCATACACTGATCACGTGTCTGATCATGCACTGATCACGTGGCTGATCATGCACTGATCACGTAACTGATCATGCACTGATCACGTGGCTATCATGCACTGATCACGTGGCTGATCATGCACTGATCACGTGGCTGATCACACACCTGTCACGTGACTGATCATGCACTGATCACGTGGCACTCATGCACTGATCACGTGGCTGATCATACACTGATCACGTAACTGATCATGCACTGATCACGTGGCTATCATGCACTGCTCACGTGGCTGATCATGCAATGATCACGTAGCTACCATATACTGGTCACGTGACTGATCATGCACTGATCACGTAAATGATCATGCACTGATCACGTGACTGATCATGCACTGATCACGTGACTGATCATGCACTGATCACGTGGCTATCATGCACTGATCACGTGGCTGATCATGCACTGATCACGTAGCTACCATGTACTGGTCACGTGACTGATCATGCACTGATCACGTAATTGATCATGCACTGATCACCTGGATATCATGCACTGATCACGTGGCTGATCACACACGTATCACGTGACTGATCATGCACTGAACTCGTGGCTATCATGCACTGATCACGTGGCTATCATGCACTGTTCAGGTGGATATCATGCACTGATCACGTGGCTATCATGCACTGATCACGTGACTGATCATGCAATGATCACGTGGCTACCATGCACTGATCACGTGACTGATCATGCACTGATCAGTGACTGATCATGCACTGATCACGTGACTGATCATGCACTGATCACGTGACTGATCATGCACTGATCACGTGACTGATCATGCACTGATCACGTGGCTATCATGCACTGATCACGTGGCTGATCATGCACTGATCACGCAGCTACAATGCACTGATCACGTGACTGATCATGCACTGATCACGTGATTGATCATGCACTGATCACGTGGCTTATCATGCACTGATCATGTGACTGATCATGTGCTGATCATGTTTGGTATCATACACTGATCATGTGCCTCTGGAGGCAATGAACAAAGAGCTGAGTAGGCACGAATCAGTAGGCAATAATCATGGAACTCAGCTGTGAGAAATCATGCTGCTCAGCTGGCAATAATCAACTAGATGAGCAGGCAGGAATTATGCAGCACAGCTGGCAATTGTCAAGCAGATGACAGGCAGGAATCGTGCAGCTCAGCTGGCAATTGTCAAGCAGATGAGCAGACAGTAATCACGCAGCTCAGCAGGCCCTGATCACGTGACTGAGCATGCACTGTTCACGTGGCTGATCATACACTGATCACGTGACTGATCATGCACTGATCACGTGGCTATCATGCACTGATCACGTGGCTGATCATGCACTGATCACGTGTTGTCATGCACTGATCACGTGGCTGATCATGCACTGATCACGTGGCTGATCATGCACTGATCACGTGACTGATCATGCACTGATCACGTGGCTATCATGCACTGATCACGTGGCTGATCATGCACTGATCACGTGACTGATCATGCACTGATCGTGGCGCTATCATGCACTGATCACATGACTCATGCACTGATCACGTGCTGATCATGCACTGATCACGTGGCTATCATGCACTGATCACGTGGCTGATCATGCACTGATCCGTGCCTGATCATGCACTGATCACGTGGCTGATCATGCACTGATCACGTGACTGATCATGCACTGATCACGTGACTATCATGCACTGATCACGTGGCTGATCATGCACTGATCACGTGGCTGATCATGCACTGATCACGTGGCTATCATGCACTGATCACGTGGCTGATCATGCACTGATCACGTAGCTACCATGCACTGATCACGTGACTGATCATGCACTGATCACGTGGCTGATCATGCACTGATCACGTGACTGATCATGCACTGATCACGTGGCTGATCATGCACTGATCACGTGGCTATCATGCACTGATCACGTGGCTGATCATGCACTGATCACGTAGCTACCATGTACTGATCACGTGACTGATCATGCACTGATCACGTACTGATCATGCACTGATCACGTGGCTTATCATGCACTGATCATGTGACTGATCATGTGCTGATCATGTTTGGTATCATACACTGATCATGTGCCTCTGGAGGCAATGAACAAAGAGCTGAGTAGGCACGAATCAGTCAGCAGGCAATAATCATGGAACTCAGCTGTGAGAAATCATGCTGCTCAGCTGGCAATAATCAAGCAGCTGAGCAGGCAGGAATTATGCAGCACAGTGGCAATTGTCAAGGAGATGACAGGCAGGAATCGTGCAGCTCAGCTGGCAATTGTCAAGCAGATGAGCAGACAGTAATCACGCAGCTCAGCAGGCCCTGATCACGTGACTGAGCATGCACTGTTCACGTGGCTGATCATACACTGATCACGTGACTGATCATGCACTGATCACGTGGCTATCATGCACTGATCACGTGACTGATCATGCACTGATCACGTAATGATCATGCACTGATCACGTGGCTATCATGCACTGATCACGTGGCTGATCATGCACTGATCACGTGACTGATCATGCACTGATCACGTGGCTATCATGCACTGATCACGTGGCTGATCATGCACTGATCACGGGACTGATCATGCACTGATCATGGCGCTATCATGCACTGATCACGTGACTGATCATGCACTGATCACGTGGCTGATCATGCACTGATCACGTGACTGATCATGCACTGATCACGTGACTGATCATGCACTGATCACGTGACTGATCATGCACTGATCACGTGGCTATCATGCACTGATCACGTGACTGATCATGCACTGATCACGTGGCTGATCATGCACTGATCACGTGGCTGATCATGCACTGATCACGTGGCTATCATGCACTGATCACGTGACTATCATGCACTGATCACGTAATTGATCATGCACTGATCACGTGGCTGATCATGCACTGATCACGTAACTGATCATGCACTGATCACGTGGCTGATCATGCACTGATCACGTGGCTGATCATGCACTGATCACGTGGCTATCATGCACTGATCACGTGACTGATCATGCACTGATCACGTGACTGATCATGCACTGATCACGTGGCTGATCATGCACTGATCACGTGACTGATCATGCACTGATCACGTGGCTGATCATGCACTGATCACGTGGCTGATCATGCACTGATCACGTGACTGATCATGCACTGATCACGTGGCTGATCATGCACTGATCACGTGGCTGATCATGCACTGATCACGTGGCTGATCATGCACTGATCACGTGGCTATCATGCACTGATCACGTGGCTGATCATGCACTATCACGTGACTGATCATGCACTGATCACGTGGCTATCATGCACTGATCACGTGGCTATCATGCACTGATCACGTGGCTGATCATGCAATGATCACGTAGCTACCATGCACTGGTCACGTGACTGATCATGCACTGATCAGGTGACTGATCATGCACTGATCACGTGGCTGATCATGCACTGATCACGTGACTGATCATGCACTGATCACGTGACTGATCATGCACTGATCACGTGACTGATCATGCACTGATCACGTGGCTATCATGCACTGATCACGTGGCTGATCATGCACTGATCACGCAGCTACAATGCACTGATCACATGACTGATCATGCACTGATCACGTGACTGATCATGCACTGATCACGTGGCTTATCATGCACTGATCATGTGACTGATCATGTGCTGATCATGTTTGGTATCATACACTGATCATGTGCCTCTGGAGGCAATGAACAAAGAGCTGAGTAGGCACGAATCAGTAGGCAATAATCATGGAACTCAGCTGTGAGAAATCATGCTGCTCAGCTGGCAATAATCAACTAGATGAGCAGGCAGGAATTATGCAGCACAGCTGGCAATTGTCAAGCAGATGACAGGCAGGAATCGTGCAGCTCAGCTGGCAATTGTCAAGCAGATGAGCAGACAGTAATCACGCAGCTCAGCAGGCCCTGATCACGTGACTGAGCATGCACTGTTCACGTGGCTGATCACACACTGATCACGTGAATGATCATGCACTGATCACGTGGCTATCATGCACTGATCACGTGACTGATCATGCACTGATCACGTAATTGTCATGCACTGATCACGTGGCTATCATGCACTGATCACGTGGCTGATCATGCACTGATCACGTGACTGATCATGCACTGATCACGTGGCTATCATGCACTGATCACGTGGCTGATCATGCACTGATCACGGACTGATCATGCACTGATCACGGCTATCATGCACTGACTGCATGACTCCACATGCACTGATCACGTGCTGATCATGCACTGATCACGTGACTGATCATGCACTGATCACGTGACTGATCATGCACTGATCACGTGGCTATCATGCACTGATCACGTGGCTGATCATGCACTGATCACGTGACTGATCATGCACTGATCACGTGGCTGATCATGCACTGATCACGTGACTGATCATGCACTGATCACGTGGCTATCATGCACTGATCACGTGACTGATCATGCACTGATCACGTGGCTGATCATGCACTGATCACGTAACTGATCATGCACTGATCACGTGGCTGATCATGCACTGATCACGTGGCTGATCATGCACTGATCACGTGACTGATCATGCACTGATCACGTGGCTATCATGCACTGATCACGTGACTGATCATGCACTGATCACGTGGCTATCATGCACTGATCACGTGACTGATCATGCACTGATCACGTGACTGATCATGCACTGATCACGTGACTGATCATGCACTGATCACGTGACTGATCATGCACTGATCACGTGACTGATCATGCACTGATCACGTGGCTATCATGCACTGATCACGTGGCTGATCATGCACTGATCACGTAGCTACCATGCACTGATCACGTGACTGATCATGCACTGATCACGTGACTGATCATGCACTGATCACGTGACTGATCATGCACTGATCACGTGGCTATCATGCACTGATCACGTGGCTGATCATGCACTGATCACGTGACTGATCATGCACTGATCACGTGACTGATCATGCACTGATCACGTGGCTATCATGCACTGATCACGTGGCTGATCATGCACTGATCACGTGCCTGATCATGCACTGATCACATGACTGATCATGCACTGATCACGTGACTGATCATGCACTGATCACGTGGCTATCATGCACTACTCACGTGGCTGATCATGCAATGATCATGTAGCTACCATGTACTGGTCACGTGACTGATCATACACCCATCAGGTGACTGATCATGCACTGATCACGTGGCTGATCATGCACTGATCACGTGACTGATCATGCACTGATCACGTGACTGATCATGCACTGATCACATAGCTATCATGCACTGATCACGTGGCTGATCATGCACTGATCACGTGGCTGATCATGCACTGATACCGTGACTGAGCATGGACTGATCACATGACTATCATGTAGTGATCACGTGACTTAATGGCGCTGATCATGCGCTGATCATGTTTGCTATCATACACTGATCATGTGCCTCTGGAGGCAATAAACAAAGAGCTGAGTAGGCACGAATCAAACAGTCAGCAGGCAATAATCATGGAACTCAGCTGTGAGGAATCATGCTGCTCAGCTGGCAATAATCAAGCAGCTGAGCAGGCAGGAATTACGCAGCACAGCTGGCAATTGTCAAGCAGATGACAGGCAGGAATCGTGCAGCTCAGCTGGCAATTGTCAAGCAGATGAGCAGACAGTAATCACGCAGCTCAGCAGGCCCTGATCACGTGACTGAGCATGCACTGTTCACGTGGCTGATCATACACTGATCACGTGATGATCATGCACTGATCACTTGGATATCATGCACTGATCACGTGGCTGATCATACACTGTTCACGTGTCTGACCATGCACTGATCACGTGGCTGATCATACACTGCTCACGTAACTGATCATGCACTGATCACGTGGCTATCATGCACTGATCACGTGGCTGATCATGCACTGATCACGTAGCTATCATGCACTGATCACGTGACTGATCATGCACTGATCACGTGGCTGATCATGCACTGATCACGTGACTGATCATGCACTGATCACGTGACTGATCATGCACTGATCACGTGGCTATCATGCACTGATCACGTGGCTGATCATGCACTGATCACGTGCTATCATGCACTGATCACGTGACTGATCATGCACTGATCACGTAATTGATCATGCACTGATCACGTGGCTGATCATGCACTGATCACGTGACTGATCATGCACTGATCACGTGACTGATCATGCACTGATCACGTGGCTATCATGCACTGATCACGTGGCTGATCATGCACTGATCACGTGCCTGATCATGCACTGATCACGTGACTGATCATGCACTGATCACGTGACTGATCATGCACTGATCACGTGGCTATCATGCACTATCACGTGGCTGATCATGCAATGATCACGTAGCTCCATGTACTGGTCACGTGACTGATCATGCACTGATCACGTGACTGATCATGCACTGATCACGTGGCTATCATGCACTGATCACGTGGCTGATCATGCACTGATCACGTGCCTGATCATGCACTGATCACGTGACTGATCATGCACTGATCACGTGGCATCATGCACTGATCACGTGGCTGATCATGCACTGATCACGTGGCTGATCATGCACTGATCACGTGGCTGATCATGCACTGATCACGTGGCTGATCATGCACTGATACCGTGACTGAGCATGGACTGATCACATGACTATCATGTAGTGATCACGTGACTTAATGGCGCTGATCATGTGACTGATCATGCGCTGATCATGTTTGCTATCATACACTGATCATGTGCCTCTGGAGGCAATAAACAAAGAGCTGAGTAGGCACGAATCAAACAGTCAGCAGGCAATAATCATGGAACTCAGCTGTGAGGAATCATGCTGCTCAGCTGGCAATAATCAAGCAGCTGAGCAGGCAGGAATTACGCAGCACAGCTGGCAATTGTCAAGCAGATGACAGGCAGGAATCGTGCAGCTCAGCTGGCAATTGTCAAGCAGATGAGCAGACAGTAATCACGCAGCTCAGCAGGCCCTGATCACGTGACTGAGCATGCACTGTTCACGTGGCTGATCATACACTGATCACGTGATGATCATGCACTGATCACTTGGATATCATGCACTGATCACGTGGCTGATCATACACTGTTCACGTGTCTGACCATGCACTGATCACGTGGCTGATCATACACTGCTCACGTAACTGATCATGCACTGATCACGTGGCTATCATGCACTGATCACGTGGCTGATCATGCACTGATCACGTGGCTGATCATGCACTGATCACGTGACTGATCATGCACTGATCACGTGGCTGATCATGCACTGATCACGTGGCTGATCATGCACTGATCACGTAACTGATCATGCACTGATCACGTGGCTGATCATGCACTGATCACGTGGCTGATCATGCACTGATCACGTGGCTGATCATGCACTGATCACGTGGCTGATCACACTGATCACGTGACTGATCATGCACTGATCACGTGGCTGATCATGCACTGATCACGTGGCTGATCATGCACTGATCACGTGGCTATCATGCACTGATCACGTGGCTGATCATGCACTGATCACGTAATTGATCATGCACTGATCACGTGGCTGATCATGCACTGATCACGTGGCTGATCACACACGTAACACGTGACTGATCATGCACTGATCACGTGGCTATCATGCACTGATCACGTGGCTATCATGCACTGATCACGTGGCTATCATGCACTGATCACGTGGCTATCACGCACTGATCCGGTGGCTGATCACACACGTATCACGTGACTGATCATGCACTGATCACGTGGCTGATCATGCACTGATCACGTGGCTATCATGCACTGATCACGTGGCTGATCATGCAATGATCACGTAGCTACCATGCACTGGTCACATGACTGATCATGCACTGATCACGTAACTGATCATGCACTGATCACGTGACTGATCATGCACTGATCACGTGACTGATCATGCACTGATCACGTGACTGATCATGCACTGATCACGTGACTGATCATGCACTGATCACGTGGCTATCATGCACTGATCACGTGGCTGATCATGCAATGATCACGCAGCTACAATGTACTGGTCACATGACTGATCATGCACTGATCACGTAAGTGATCATGCACTGATCACCTGGCTTATTATGCATTGATTATCTGATTCATCATGTGCTGATCATGTTTGGTGTCATACACTGATCATGTGCCTCTGGAGGCAATGAACAAAGAGCTGAGTAAGCACGATTCAGTAGGCAATAATCATGGAACTCAGCTCTGAGAAATCATGCTGCTCAGCTGGAAATAATCAACTAGATGAGCAGGCAGGAATTATGCAGCACAGGTGGCAATTGTCAAGGAGATGACAGGCAGGAATCGTACAGCTCAGCTGGCATTTGTCAAGCAGGTGAGCAGACAGTAATCACGAAGCTCAGCAGGCCCTGATCACGTGACTGAGCATGCACTGTTCACGTCGCTGATCACACACCTATCACGTGAATGATCATGCACTGATCACGTGGCTTTCATGCACAGATCACGTGATTGCACATGCACTGATCACGTAATTGTATGCACTGGTCACGTGGCTATCATGCACTGATGACGTGGCTGATCATGTACTGATCATGTGACTGATCATGCACTGATCACGTAGCTATCTTGCACTGGTCACCTGGCTGATCATACACTCATCACAAGACTGATCGTGCACTGATTGCGGCGCTATCATGCATTGACTGCATGACTCCACATGCACTGATCACGTGCATGATCATGCACTGATCACGTGACTGACCATGCACTGATCACGTGACTGATCATGTACTGATCACGTGGCTATCATGCACTGATCATTTGGCTGGTCATACAATGATCATGTGCCTGGTCATGCACTGATCACGTGGCTGATCATGCACTGATCACGTGACTGATCATGCACTGATCAGGTGTCTATCATGCAATGATCACGTGACTGATCATGCACTGATCACGTGGCTGATCATGCACTGATCACGTAATTGATCATGCACTAATCATTTGGCTGATCATGCACTGATCACGTGGCTGATCATGCACTGATCACGTGACTGATCATGCACTGATCACGTGGCTATCATGCACTGCTCACGCGACTTTTCATGCAATGATCACGTAGCTACCATGTACTGGTCACGTGAGTGATCATTAACTGATCACGTTATTGATCATGCACTGATCAGTTGACTTATCATGCACTGTTCACGTGAGTGATCATGCACTGATCACGTGACTGATCATGCACTGATCTCATGACTATCATGCACGGCTCATGTGGCTGATCATGCAATGATCACCTAGATACCATATACTGGTCACGTGACTGATCATGCACTGATCACGTAATTGATCATGCACTGATCACGTGACTGATCATGCACTCATCACGTGGCTATCATGCACTGATCACTTGGCTGGTCATACACTGACCACGTGCCTGGTCATGCACTGATCACGTGACTGATCATGCTCTGATCACGTGGCTATCATGCACTGATCACTTGGCTGGTCATACACTGATCACGTGCCTGGTCATGCACAGATTACATGACTGATCATGCACTGAACACGTGACTGATCATGCACTGATCACGTGGCTATCGTGCACTACACACGTGGCTGATCATGCAATGATCATGTAGCTACCATGTACCGGTCAGGTGACTGATCATACACCCATCAGGTGACGGATCATGCACTGATCACGTGGCTGATCATACACTGATCACCTGCCGGGTCATGCACACATCACGTGACAAATCATGAACTGATCACATAGCTATCATGTACTGATCACCTGGCTGATCATGCACTGATCACGTGACTGATCATGCACTGAACACGTGACTGATCATGCACTGATCACGTGGCTATCATGCTCTGCTCACGTGGCTGATCATGCAACGATCACGTAGCAACCATGTACTGGTCTCGTGACTGATCATGCACTGATCACGTAATTGATCCTGCACTGATCACGTGGCTCATCACGCACTGATCCGGTGGCTGATCACACACGTATCACGTGACTGATCATGTACAGATCATGTGACTAATCATGAAGTGATCGCGTGGCTATCCTGCACTGATCACGTGGATATCATGCACTGATCACGTGGCTGATCACGCACGTATCACGTGACTGATCATGCACTGATCACGTGGCTATCATGCACTGATCACGTGGCTATCATGCACTGATATCATGCACTGGTCACGTGGCTTATCACACACGTATCACGTGACTGATCATGCACTGATCACGTGGCTACCATGCACAGATCACGTGGCTGATCATGCAATGATCACGTAGCTACCATGTACTGGTCACGTGACTGTTCATGGACTGATCACGTGGCTGACCATGCACTGATCACGTGGCTGATCATGCACTGATCACGTGGCTATCATGCACTGCTCACCTGGCTGATCATGCACTGATCACGCAGCTACAATGCACTGGTCACATGACTGATCATTCACTGATCACGTAATTGATCATGCACTGATCACCTGGCTTATCATGCATTGATTATGTGATTCATCATTTGCTGATCATGTTTGGTGTCATACACTGATCATGTGCCTCTGGAGGCAATGAACAAAGAGCTGAGTAGGCAGGAATCAGTAGGCAATAATCATGGAACTCAGCTCAGAGAAATCATGCTGCTCAGCTGGCAATAATCAAGTAGATGAGCAGGCAGGAATTATGCAGCACAGATGGCAATTGTCAAGGAGATGACAGGCAGGAATCGTACAGCTCAGCTGGCAATTGTCAAGCAGATGAGCAGACAGTAATCACGAAGCTCAGCAGGCCCTGAACACGTGACTGAGCATGCACTGTTCACGTCGCTGATCACACACCTATCACGTGAAAGATCATGCACTGATCACGTGGCTCTCATGCACAGATCACGTGATTCCGCATGCACTGATCACGTAATTGTATGCACTGCTCACGTGGCTATCATGCACTGATGACGTGGCTGATCATGCACTGATCATGTGACTGATCATGCACTGATCACGTAGCTATCTTGCACTGGTCACTTGGCTGGTCATACACTGATCACGTGACTGGTCATGCACTGATCACGTGGCTGATCATGCACTGAATACCTGGATATCATGCACTGCTCACGTGGCTGTTCATGCAATGCTCACGCAGCTTCCATGTTCTGGTCACATGACTGATCATGCACTGATCACGTGACTGATCATGCACTGATCACTTGGCTATCATGCACTACTCACGTGTCTGATCATACAATGATCATGTAGCTACCATGTACTGGTCACGTGACTGATCATGCACTGATCACATGCCTATCATGCACTGATCACGTGGCTGATCATGCAATGATTATGTACCTACCATATACCGGTCACGTGACTGACCATGCACTGATCACGTGACTGATCATGCAATGAACACGTGGCTATCATGCTCTCCTCACGTGGGTGATCATGCAATGTTCACGTAGCAATCATGTACTGGTCACCTGACTTATCATGCACTGATCACGTAATTGATCCTGCACTGATCACGTGGCTCATCATGCACTGATCACGTGACTGTTCACGCTCTGATCACGTGACTGATCATGCACTGATCACTTGGCTATAATGCCCTGATTACGTGGCTGATCATACACTTTTCACGTGCCTGGTCATGCACAGATCAGGTGACTAATCATGAACTGATCACGTGGCTATAATTCACTGATCACGTGGATATCAGGCACTGATTTTGTGCCTGTCAGGCACAGTTCACGTGACTAATCATGAACTGGTCACGTAGGTATCATGCACTGATCACGTGGCTGATCATGCACTGATCACGTGACTGATCATGTACTGATCACGAGGCTGATGATGTACTGATCACGTAAATGATCATGCACTGATCACGTGACTGATCATGCACTGATCACGTAAATGATCATGCGCTGATCACGTGACTGATCTTGCACTGATCACGTGACTGATCATGCACTGATCACGTGTCTATCATGCACTGCTTACGTGGCTGATCCTACAATGTTCACATAGCTACCATGTACTGGTCACGTGAGTGATCATGCACTGATCACGTAATTGATCATACACTGATCACATGGCTGATCATACACTGAACACGTGCCTGGTCATGCACAGATTACATGACTGATCATGCACTGATCACGTGACTGATCATGCAATGATCATATAGCTACCATGTACTGGTAACGTGACGGATCATACACCCAACAGGTTAATGATCATGCACTGATCACCTGGCTATCATGCACTGTTCATGTGGCTGATGATACAGTGATCACGTGCCTGGTCATGCTCAGATCACATGACTAATCATGAACTGATCACGTAGCTATCATGCACTGATCACCTGGCTGATCATGCACTGATCACGTGGCCTCCATGCAATGATTACGTGGCTATCATGCACTGATCACGTGGCTGATCATGCACTGATCACGTGTCTATCATGCAATGATCACTTGGCTGGTCATACACTGATCACGTGCCTGGTCATGCACAGATCACATGACTACTCATGAAGTGATCACGTGGCTATCATGTATTGATCACCTGGATATCATGCACTGATCACGTGGGTGATCACACACGTATCACGTGACTGATCATGCACTGATCACGTGGCTATATTGCACTGATCACTTGGCTGATCATACACTCTTCACGGGACTGATCAGGCACTGATCACGGCGCTATCATGCATTGATTACATGACTCCACATGCACTGATCACGTGGATTATCATACACTGATCACGTGACTGATCATGCACTGATTACCTGACTGACCATGCCCTGATCACGTGAGTGATCATGCACTGATGAGTTGGCTATCATGCACTGATAACTTGGCTGATCATACACTGATCACGTGACTGATAATGCACTGATCATCTGCCAATCATGCACTCATTACCTGGCTACAGTGCACTGATCACGTGGTTGATCATACACTGATCACGAGACTGATCTTGCACTGATCACGTCTGTATCATGCACTGATCACATGACTGCCCATGCACTGATCACGTGGATGATCATACACTGATCATGTGACAGATCATGCAGTGATCACGTGGCTATCATGCACTGATCAAGTGGCTGATCATACTCTGCTCCCGAAACTGATCTTGCACTGATCACGTGGCTATCATGCACTGCTCACATGGCTGATCATGCAATGATCACGTAGCTACCATGTACTGGTCACGTGAGTGATCATGCACTGATCACATATTTGATCATGCACTGATCACATGACTAATCATGCACTGATCATGTGGCTAATCATGCACTGATCACTTGGCTATCATTCACGGCTCACGTGGGTGATCATGCAATGTTCACGTAACAATCATGTACTGGTCACCTGACTGATCGTGCACTGATCACGTAATTGATCCTGCACTGATCACGTGGCTCATCATGCACTGATCACGTGACTGTTCACGCACTGATAACTTGACTGATCATGCACTGATCATTTGGCTATAATGCCCTGATTACGTGGCTGATCATACACTTTTCACGTGCCTGGTCATGCACAGATCACGTGACTAATCATGAACTGATCACATGGCTATAATTCACTGATCACGTGGATATCAGGCACTGATTACATGCCTGTCAGGCACAGTTCACGTGACTAATCATGAACTGATCACGTAGGTATCATGCACTGATCACGTGGCTGATCATGCACTGATCACGTGGCTATCATGCACTGCTCACGTGGCTGATCATGCAATGATCACGCAGCTACCATGTACTGGTCACATGACTGATCATGCACTGATAACGTAATTGATCATGCACTGATCACCTGGCTTATCATACATTGATTATGTGACTCATCATGTGCTAATCATGTTTGGTGTCATACACTGATCATGTGCCTCTGGAGGCAATGAACAAAGAGCTGAGTAGGCAGGAATCAGTCAGCAGGCAATAATCATGGAACTCAGCTCTGAGAAATCATGCTGCTCAGCTGGCAATAATCAAGTAGATGACCAGGCAGGAATTACGCAGCACAGGTGGCAAATGTCAAGGAGATGACAGGCAGTATTCGTACAGCTCAGCTGGCCATTTTCAAGCAGATGAGCAGACAGTAATCACGCAGCTCAGCAGGCCCTGATCACGTGACTGAGCATGCACTGTTCACGTTGCTGATCACACACCTGTCACGTGAATGATCAAGCACTGATCACGTGGCTCTCATGCACAGATCACGTGATTGCCCATGCACTGATCACGTAATTGTATGCACTGCTCACGTGGCTGTCATGCACTGATGACGTGGCTGATCATACACTGATCATGTGACTGATCATGAACTGATCACGTAGCTATCTTGCACTGGTCACTTGGCTGATCATAGACTCATCACGGGACTGATCGTGCACTGATTGCGACGCTATCATACATTGACTACATGACTCCACATGCACTGATCACGTGGATGATCATGCACTGATCACGTGACTGACCATGCACTGATCACATGACTAATTATACACTGATAACGTGGCTCATCATGCACTGATCACGTGGCTATCATGCACTGCTCACGTAGCTACCACGTACTGGTCACGTGACTGATCATGCACTCATCACGTGGCTGATCATGCACTGATCACGTGACTGAACATGCACTGTTCACGAGACTCATCATGCACTGACCACGTGGATATCATGCAATGATCACGTGTTTGATCATACACTGTTCACGTGTCTGACCATGCACTGCTCACGTGGCTGATCATACACTGTTCACGTAACTGATCATGCACTTATCACGTGGATATCATGCACTGATCACGTGGCTGAACATGCACTGTTCACGTGGCTTACCACACACCTGTCACGTGACTGATCATGCACTGATCACGTGGCACTCATGCCCTGATCACATGGCTGATCATACTTTGCTCACGTATCTGATCATGCACACATCACTTGGCTATCATGCACTACTCACGTGGCTGATCATGCAATGATCATGTAGCTACCATGTACCGGTCACTTGACTGACCATACACCCATCAGGTGACTGATCATGCACTGATCACGTGGCTATCATGCACTGATCACGAGACTGATCATGCACTGATCACGTCTATATCATGCACTGATCACATGACTGCCCATGCACTGATCACGTGGATGTTCATACACTGATCACGTGACAGATCATACAGTGATCACGTGGAGATCATGCACTGATCAAGTGGCTGATCATAGTCTGCTCCCGAAACTGATCATGCACTGATCACGTGGCTATCATGCACTGCTGACGTGGCTGATCATGCAATGATCACCTAGCTACCATGTACTGGTCACGTGACTGATCATGCACTGATCACGTAATTGATCATGCACTGATCAGGTGACTTATAATGCACTGTTCACGTGACTGATCATGCACTGATCACGTGACTGATCATGCACTGAACTCGTGGCTATCATGCCCGGCTCACGTGGCTGATCATGCAATGATCACCTAGCTACCATGTACTGGTCACGTTACTGATCATGCACTGATCACGTAATTGATCATGCACTGATCATGTGGCTGATCATGCACTGATAACGTGGCTGATCATACACTGGTCACGTGACTGATCCTGCACTGATCACGTGACGGATCATGCACTGATCACGGGACTGATCATGCACTGATCACTTGGCTGGTCATGAACTGATTATGTGGCTATAATGCACTGCTCACGTGGCTGATCATGCAATGACCACGCAGCTACCCTGTACTGGTCACATGACTGATATTGCACTGATCACGTGACTGATCATGCACTGATCACGTGGCTATCATGCACTACTCACGTGGCTGATCATGCAATGATCATGTAGCTACCATGTACTGGTCACGTGACTGATCATACACCCATCAGGTGACTGATCATGCACTGATCACGTGGCTATCATGCACTGCTCACGTGGCTCGTCATGGAATGATCATGTAGCTACCATATACTGGTCACGTGACTGATAATGCATGAATCATTTAAATGATCATGCACTGTTCACGTGACTGATCATGCACTGATCACATGACTGATCATGCACTGATCACGTGGCTATCATGCTCTGCTCACGTGGCTGATCATGCAACGATCACGTAGCAACCATGTACTGGTCACGTGACTGATCATGCACAGATCAAGTAATTGATCCTGCACTGATCACGTAGCTCATTATGCACTGATCACGTGGCTGATCACACATGTATCACATGACTGATCATGCACTGATCACGTGGCTCTCATGCACTGATCACGTGGCTATCATGCACTGATCACGTGGATATCATGCACTGATCATGTGGCTATCATGCACTGTATCATGCACTGATCACGTGGCTGATCACACGCGTATCACGTGACTGATCATGCACTGATCACGTGACTATCATGCACTGATCACGTGGCTGATCATGCAATGATCACGTTGCTACCATGTACTGGTCACGTGACTGATCATGCACTGATCACATAATTGATCCTGCACTGATCACGTGGCTCATCACGCACTGATCACGTGGCTGATCATGCAATGATCACGTGGCTCATCATGCACTGATCACGTGGATGATCATACACTGATCACGTGACTGATCATGCACTGATCACGTGGCTATCATGCACTGCTCACGTGGTTAATCATGCAATGATCACGCAGCTACGATGTACTAGTCAAATGTTTGATCATGTACAGATCACGAGACTAATCATGAATTGATCACGTGGCTATCCTGCACTGATCACGTGGATATCATGCACTGATCACGTGGCTTATCACACACCTATCACGTGACTGATCATGCAAAGATCACGTGACTGACCATGCACTGATCACGTGACTGATCATGCACTGATCACGTGGCTATCATGCACTGATCACTTGGCTGGTCAGACACTGATCACATGACTGATCAGGCACTGATCATTTGGCTATCATGCACTCATTACCTGGCTATCGTGCACTGATCCCGTGGTTGATCATACACTGATCACGAGACTGATCATCCACTGATCACGTCTATATCATGCACTGTTCCCATGACTGCCCATGCCCTGATCACTTGGATGATCATACACTGATCATGTGACAGATCATGCAGTGATCACGTGGCTATCATGCACTGATCAAGTGGCTGATCATACTCTGCTCCCGAAACTGATCATGCACTGATCACGTGGCTATCATGCACTGCTCACGTGGCTGATCATGCAATGATCACGTAGCTACCATATACTGGTCACGTGACTGATCATGCACTGATCATGTAATTGATCATGCACTGATCATGTGGCTGATCATGCACTGATCACTTGGCTGATCATACACTTATCACGTGACTGATCGTGAACTGATCACGTGACTGATCATGCACTGATCACGTGGCTATCATGCACTGATCACTTGGCTGGTCATACACTGATCACATGCCTGGTCATGCACTGATCCCGTGGCTGATCATGCACTGATCACGTGACTGATCAAGCCTTGATCATGTGGCTGATCATGCACTGATCACGTGGCTATCATGCACTGCTCACGTGGCTGATCATACAATGTTCACGCAGCTACCATGTACTGGTCACATGACTGATGATACACTGATCACGTGACTGATCACGCACTGATCACTTGGCTCTCATGCACTACTCACGTGGCTCATCATGCAATGATCATGTAGCTACAAGGTACCGGTCACGTGACTCACCATACACCCATCAGGTGACTGATCATGCACTGATCACGTGGCTATCGTGCACTGATCATGAGACGGTTCATGCACTGACCACGTCTATATCATGCACTGATCACATGACTGCCCATGCACTGATCACGTGGATGATTATACACTGATCATGTGACAGATCATGCAGTGATCACGTGGTGATCATGCACTGATCACGGGCCATCATGCACTGATACCATGCACTGAACACGTGGCTGATCACACACGTATCACGTGACTGATCATGCACTGATCAGGTGACTATCATGCACTGATCACGTGGCTATCATGCTGTGATCACGTGGCTGATCATGCAATGATCACGTAGCTACCATGTACTGGTCATGTGACTGATCATGCACTGATCACGTAATTGATCCTGCACTGATCACGTGGCTCACCACGCACTGATCACCTGGCTGATCACACACGTATCACGTGACTGATCATGTACAGATCACGTGACTAATCGTGAAGTGATCACGTGCCTATCCTGTACTGATTACGTGGATATCATGCACTAATCACGTGGCTGATCACACACGTATCACGTGACTGATCATGCACTGATCACGTGGCTATGATGCACTGATCACGTGGCAATCATGCAGTGATCACGTGGCTCATCATGCAATGATCACGTAATTGATCATTCACTGATCACGTGGCTGATCATGCACTGATCACGTGACTGATCATTCAATGATCACGTGACGGATCATGCACTGATCACGTGACGGATCATGCACTGATCATGTGACTGATCATGCGCTCATCATGTTTGCTATCATACACTGATCAAGTACCTCTAGAGGCAATAAACAAAGAGCAGAGTAGGCACGAATCATACAGTCAGCAGGCAATAATCATTAAACTCAGGTGTGAGGAAACATGGTGCTCAGCTGGCAATAATAAAGCAGCTGAGCAGGCAGGAATTACGCAGCACAGCTGAGAATTGTGAAGCAGATGACAGGCCGGAATCTTGCAGCTCAGCTTGCAATTGTCAAGCAGATGAACAGACAGTAATCACGCAGCTCAGCAGGCCCTGATCACGTGACTGAGCATGCACTGTTCACGTGGATGATCATACACTGATCACGTGACTGATCATGCACTGATCACGTGGCTATCATGCACTGATCACGTGGCTGAACATGCACTGTTCACGTGGCTGATCACACACCTGTCACGTGACTGATCATGCACTGATCACGTGGCACTCATGCACTGATCACATGGCTGATCATACTCTGCTCACGTAACTGATCATGCACATATCACGTGGCCATCATGCACTGCTCACGTGGCTGGTCATGCAATGATCAGGTAGCTACCATATACTGGTCACGTGATTCATCATGCACAGATCACGTAAATGATCATGCACTGTTCAAGTGACTGATCATGTACTGATCACTTGACTGATCATGCACTGATCACATGGCTATCATGCACTGCACACGTGGCTGATCATGCAATGATCATGTAGCATCCATGTACTGGTCACGTGACTGATCATGCACTGATCACTTAATTGATCCTGAACTGATCACGTGGCTCATCATGCACTAATCACGTGATTGTTCACCCACTGATCACTTGACTGATCATGTACTGATCACATGGCTATAATGCACTGATCACGTGGCTGATCATACACTGTTCATGTGCCACGTCATGCACAGATCACCTGACTAATCATGAACTAATCACGTGGCTATAGTTCACTGATCACGTGGATTTCATACACTGATTACGTTTCTGTCATGCACAGATCACGTGACTAATCATGAACTGATCAAGTAGGCATCATGCACTGATCACGTTGCTGATCATACATTGTTCATGTGTCTGATCATGCACTGATCACGTGGCTGATCATACACTGCTCATGTAGCTGATCATGCACTGATCACGTGTCTATCATGCAGTGCTCACGTGGCTGATCTGGCAATGATCACGTAGCTAACATGTACTGGTCACGTGACTGATCATGCCCTGATCACGTGACTGATCATGCCCTGATCACGTGGCTATCATGCACTGCTCACGTGGCTGATCATGCAATGATCAGGTGACTGATCATGCACTGATCACGTGGCTATCATGCACTGCTCACGTGGCTGATAATACAATGATCACATAGCTACCATGTACTGGTCACATGGCTGATCATGCACTGATCACGTAATTGATCACGCACTGATCACGTGGCTGATCATACACTGATCACGTGACTGACCATGCACTGTTCACATGACTGATCATGCACTGATCACGTGGCTATCATGCACTGATCACGTGGCTGATCATACACTGATCACGTGCCTGGACATGCACAGATCACGTGACTACTCATGAAGTGATCACGTGGCTATCATGCACTGATTACGTGGATATCATGCACTGATCACGTGGCGGATCACACACTTATCACGTGACTGATCATGCACTGATCACGTGGCTATCATGCACTGATCACGTGGCTATCATGCACTGATCACGTGGCTGATCATGCAATGATCACATAGCTACCATGTACTGGTCACGTGACTGATCATGCACTGATCACTTGACTGATCATGCACTGATCACGTGGCTGATCATGCACTGCTCACGTGGCTATCATGCACTGCTCACGTGGCTGATCACACAATGATCACACAGCTACCATGTACTGGTCACATGACTCATCATGCACTGATCACGTAATTGATCATGCACTGATCACGTGACTGATCATGCACTGACCACGTGACTGATCATCCACTGAACAGTTGGCTACGATGCACTGATTACTTGGCTGATCATACACTGATCACCTGACTGATATTGCCCTGATTATCTGGCTCTCATGCACTCATTACCTGGCTATCGTGCACTGATCTCGTGGTTGATCATACACTAATCACGAGACTGATCATGCACGGATCACATCTATATCACGCACTGATCACATGACTGCCCATGCAATGTACATATGGATGATCATACACTGATCATGTGACAGATCATGCAGAGATTACCTGGCTATCATGCACTGATCACGTGGCTTATCATACTCTGCTCCTGAAACTGATCATGCACTGATCACGTGGCTATCATGCACTGCTGACGTGGCTGATCATGCAATGATCATGTAGCTAACATGTACTGGTCACGTGAGTGATAATGCACTGATCACGTAATTGATCATGCACTGATCAGGTGACTTAACATGCACTGTTCACGTGACTGATCATGCACTGATCACGTGACTTATCATGCACTGATCCCGTGGCTATCATGCAATGATCACGTGGCTGATCATGCAATGATCACGTAGTTACCATGTACTGGTTACGTGACTGATCATGCACTGATCACGTAATAGATCATGCACTGATCATGTGGCTGATCATGCACTGATCACGTGGCTGATCATACACTGGTCACGTAACTGATCCTGCACTAATCACGTGATTGATCATGCACTGATCACGTGGCTATCATGCACTGATCACTTGGCTGGTCATACACTTATCACGTGCCTGGTCATGCACTGATCACGTGGCTGATCATGCACTTATCACGTGGCTATAATGCACTGCTCACGTGGCTAATCATGCAATGATCACGCAGATACCATGTACTGGTCACATGACTGATCATATACTGATCACTTGACTGATCATGCACTGATCACGTGGCTATCATGCACTGTTCACGTGGCTGATCATACACTGATCACCTGCCTGGTCATGCACAGCTCACGTGACTAATCTTAAAGTGATCACGTGGCTATCATGCACTGATTATATGGATATCATGCACTAATCACGTGGCTGATCACACACATATCACATGACTGATCATGCACTGATCACGTGGCTATCATGGCCTGATCACATGGCTATCATGCACTGATCACGTGGCTGATCATGCAATGATCACGTAGCTACCATGTACTGGTCACATGACTAATCATGCACTGATCTCGAAATTGATCATGCACTGATCACGTGGCTGATCATGCAATGATCACGTGACTGATCATGCACTGATCACGTGGCTGATCATGAACTGATCACGTGGCTATCATGCACTGCTCACGTGGCTGATCATGCAATGATCACGCAGCTACCATGTAGTGGTCACATGACTGATCATGCAGTGATCACGTAATTGATCATGCACTGATCACCTGGCTTATCATGCATTGATCATGTGACTGATCATGTGCTGATCATGTTTGGTGTCATACACTGATCATGTGCCTCTGGAGGCAATGACCAAAGAGCTGAGTAAGCAGGAATCAGTCAGCAGGCAATAATCATGGAACTCAGCTCTGAGAAATCATGCTGCTCAGCAGGCAATAATCAAGTAGATGAGCAGGCAGGAATTACGCAGCACAGGTGGCAATTGTCAAGGAGATGACAGGAAGGAATCGTGCAGCTCAGCTGGCAATTGTCAAGCAAATGAGCAGACAGAAATCACACAGCTCAGCAGGCCCTTATCACGTGACTGAGCATGCACTGTTCACGTGGCTGATCACACACCTATCACGTGACTGATCATGCACTGATCACGTGGCTCTCATGCACTGATCACGTGTTTATCACCCAATGATCAGTGACTGACAGGCACTGATCATGGGACTGTGCACGCACTGATCACGTGGCTATCATGCACTGATGACGTGACTGCGCATGCACTGATGACGTGGCTGATCAGGCACTGATCACATGGCTCATCATGCACTGATCACGTGTTTATCAGGCAATGATCAGTGACTGACAGGCGCTGATCATGGGACTGTGCAAGAACTGATCATGTGGCTATCATGCACTGACCACCTGACTGCGCATGCACTGATGACGTGGCTGTTCGGGCACTGATCACGTGTTTATCAGGCAGTGATCAGTGACTGACCGGCGCTGATCAGGGGACTGTGCACGCACTGATCAGGTGGCTGATCAGGAACTGACCACCTGACTGCGCATGCAGTGATCACGTGGGTGGTCGTTCACTGATCACGTGTTTATCATACGGTGATCACATGACTGAGAGGCGCTGATCACGTGACTGTGCCGTCAGTGATCATGTGGCTGAGCATGCACTGATATCGTGACTGAGCATGCACTGATCATGTGCCGGGAGCCGGGGAGGCATTCCACTCTGGACAAAGGTCATGAGGAAGGAGGCTCGGCATACGCAAATTCGGGATCGAGCCTCAGGAGTCCACCCGGATATTCTCGAGCATCTCCCCCCAGAAAAACCGGATTCTGCCTACTGTATTGCTTTGTGCTCTCACCTCTGATTTCACTGTGGGCTGTCCCCCACCACCATCTCGCTCTCTCTGTCAAAGTGTTAACTTACAGCTCCAATTCATAAAGTTCCTTGTCATTCTTCCCTTTAACTTCCAGCTGAGTCTCCATCTGGAGCGCGGAACCCACCACGCTTCCTAATTATGCCTGGGCTGCTAAGACCCACTCGAGAAGGTGTCTAGGGTGAGGCACCTTTCGCCATTCGAGAGGGCGCCTGCGGCCTACGTAAGTGGTGCAAACTTCTTGTCTTGAAGTTTGATTGGTCTTCCACGTAAACCGAGCTACTCAGTCTCTTTTCTCCACCGAATTTTCCTACTGAGCTCTCCTCATACTATTATTCTTGGCATCTCTGATTAGCATATAAAGAGTCGCCTAGGCCATCTCTCCTTCGAATACCCTGGATCAGTTGGGGCTGGTCCCCGGCAGGTGGCCACCGAACAGGGACCTCAGGAGGCAATACTCAAAGAGCTGAGCAGACACGAACCACGCAATCAGCAGGCAATAAGCATGGAGCTCAGCAGTGACGAATCATGCTGCTCAACTGGCAATAATCAAGCACGTGACCAGGCAGGAATCACGCAGCTCAGCTGGCAATTGTCAAGCAGATGAGCCGACAGGAATCACGCAGCTCAGATGGCAATTTTCATGCAGATGAGCCGGCAGGAATCACGCAGCTCAGCAGGCCCTGATCACGTGACTCTGCAGGCACTGATCACGTGGCTGATCAAGTCCAGATCACGTGACTGAGCATGCACTGATCACGTGGCTATCATGCACTGATGACGTGAATGCGCATGCACTGATGACGTGGCTGATCGGGCACTGATCACATGGCTCATCATGCACTGATCACGTGTTTATCAGGCAATGATCAGTGACTGACAGGCGCTGATCATGGGACTGTGCACGCACTGATCACGTGGCTATCATGCACTGATGACGTGACTGCGCATGCACTGATGACGTGGCTGTTCGGGCACTGATCACGTGTTTATCAGGCAGTGATCAGTGACTGACAGGCGCTGATCAGGGGACTGTGCACGCACTGATCAGGTGGCTGATCAGGAACTGACCACCTGACTGCGCATGAGGTGATCACGTGACTGGTCGTTCACTGATCACGTGTTTATCATACGGTGATCACGTGACTGAGAGGCGCTGATCACGTGACTGTGCCGTCAGTGATCACGTGGCTGAGCATGCACTGATATCGTGACTGAGCATGCACTGATCATGTGCCGGGAGCCGGGGAGGCATTTCACTCTGGACAAAGGTCATGAGGAAGGAGGCTCGGCATACGCAAATTCGGGATCGAGCCTCAGGAGTCCACCCGGATATTCTCGAGCATCTCCCCCCCAGAAAAACCGGATTCTGCCTACTGTATTGCTTTGTGCTCTCACCTCTGATTTCACTGGGGGCTGTCCCCCACCACCATCTCGCTCTCTCTGTCAAAGAGGTAACTTACAGCTCCAATTCATAAAGTTCCTTGTCATTCTTCCCTTTAACTTCCAGCTGAGTCTCCATCTGGAGCGCGGAACCCGCCACGCTTACTAATTATGCCTGGGCTGCTAAGACCCACTCGAGAAGGTGTCTAGGGTGAGGCACCTTTCGCTATTCGAGAGGGCGCCTGCGGCCTACGTAAGTGGTACAAACTTCTTGTCTTGAAGTTTGATTGGTCTTCCGCGTAAACCGAGCTACTCAGTCTCTTTTCTCCACCGAATTTTCCTACTGAGCTCTCCTCATACTATTATTCTTGGCATCTCTGATTAGCATATAAAGAGTCGCCTAGGCCATCTCTCCTTCGAATACCCTGGATCAGTTGGGGCTGGTCCCCGGCAGGTGGCGACCGAACAGGGACGTCAGGAGGCGATACTCAAAGAGCTGAGCAGACACGAACCACGCAATCAGCAGGCAATAAGCATGGAGCTCAGCAGTGACGAATCATGCTGCTCAACTGGCAATAATCAAGCACGTGACTAGGCAGGAATCACGCAGCTCAGCTGGCAATTGTCAAGCAGATTAGCCGACAGGAATCACGCAGCTCAGATGGCAATTGTCATGCAGATGAGCCGGCAGGAATCACGCAGCTCAGCAGGCCCTGATCACGTGACTCTGCAGGCACTGATCACGTGGCTGATCAAGTCCAGATCACGTGACTGAGCATGCACTGATCACGTGGCTATCATGCACTGATGACGTGACTGCGCATGCACTGATGACGTGGCTGATCAGGCACTGATCACATGGCTCATCATGCACTGATCACGTGTTTATCAGGCAATGATCAGTGACTGACAGGCGCTGATCATGGGACTGTGCACGCACGGATCACGTGACTGAGCATGCACTGTTCACGTGGCTGATCACACACCTATCACGTGAATAATCATGCACTGATCACGTGGCTCTCATGCACTGATCACTTGGCTGGTCACACACTGATCACGCAGCTACCATGTACTGGTCACGTGACTGATCATGCACTGATGATGTAGTTGATCATGCACTGATCATGTGGCTGATCATGCACTGATCACGTGACTGATCATGCCCTGATCACGTGGCTGATCATGCACTGATCACGTGGCTATCATGCACTTATCCCATGGCTGGTCATACACTGATCATATAGCTACCATGTACCGGTCACGTGAATGATCTTACACACATTAGGTGACTCATCATGCACTGATCACGTGGCTATCATGCACTGACCACGAGAATGAAAAAGCACTGATCACGTCTAATCATGCACTGATCACATAACTGCCCATGCACTGATCATGTGGATGATCATACACTGATCATGTGACAGATCATGCACTGATCCCGTGGCTGATCGTGCACTGATACCGTGACTGAGCATGGACTGATCACATGACTATCATGTAGCGATCACGTGACTTAATGGCGCTGATTATGTGACTGATCATGCGCTGATCATGTTTGCTATCATACACTGATCATGTGCCTCTGGAGGCAATAAACAAAGAGCTGAGGAGGCACGAATCAAACAGTCAGCAGGCAATAATCATGGAACTCAGCTGTGAGGAATCATGCTGCTCAGCTGGCAATAATCAAGCAGATGAGCAGGCAGGAATTACGCAGCACAGCTGGCAATTGTCAAGCAGATGACAGGCAGGAATCATGCAGCTCAGCTGGCAATTGTCAAGCAGATGAGCAGACAGTAATCACGCAGCTCAGCAGGCCCTGATCACGTGACTGAGCATGCACTGTACACGTGGCTGATCATACACTGATCACGTGATGATCATGTACTGATCACTTGGATATCATGCACTGATCACGTGGCTGATCATATACTGTTCACGTGTCTGAACATGCACTGATCACGTGGCTGATCATACACTGCTCAAGTAACTGATCATGCACTGATCACGTGGCTATCATGCACTGATCACGTGGCTGAACATGCACTGTTCACGTGGCTGATCACACACCTGTCTCGTGACATATCATGCACTGATCACGTGGCACTCATGCAAGGATCACGTGGCTGGTCATACACTGATCACATGACTGATCATGCACTGTTCACGTGACGGATCATGTACAGATCACGTGAATAATCATGAAGTGATCACGTGGCTATCCTGCACTGATCACGTGGATATCATGCACTGACCACGTGGCTGATCACACACGTATCACGTGACTGATCATGCACTGATCACGTGGCTCATCACGCACTGATCTGGTGGCTGATCACACACGTATCACGTGACTGATCATGTACATATCACGTAAATAATCATGAAGTGATCACGTGGCTATCCTGCACTGATCACGTGGATAACATGCACTGATCACGTGGCTGATCACACACGTATCACGTGACTGATCATGCACTGATCACGTGGCTATCATGAACTAATCACGTGGCTATCATGCACTGATCACGTGGCTGACCATGCAATGATAACGTAGCTACCATGCACTGGTCACGTGACTGATCATGCACTGGTCAGGTAATTGATCATGCACTGAACACGGGACTGATCATGCACAGATCACATGACTGATCATGCACTGATCACGTGGCTATCATGCACTACTCACGTGGCTGATCATGCAATGATCATGTAGCTACCATGTACCGGTCACGTGACTGACCATACAACCATCAGGTGACTGATCATGCACTGATCACGTGGCTATCATGCACTGATCACGAGACTGATCATGCACTGATCACGTCTATATCATGCACTGATCACATGACTGCCCATGCACTGATCACGTGGATGATTATACACTGATCATGTGACAGATCATGCAGTGATCACGTGGCGATCATGCACTGATCAAGTGGCTGATCATACTCTGCCCCCGAAACTGATCATGCACTGATCACGTGGCTATCATGCACTGATCACGAGACTGATCATGCACTGATTACGTCTATATCATGCACTGATCACATGACTGCCCATGCACTGATCACCCGGATGATCATACACTGATCACGCGACAGATCATGCACTGATCACGTGGTTGATCATGCACTGATCACGTGGCTGATCATGCACTGATCACGTCACTGATCAGGCACTGATCTCGTGTCTGATCATGCACTGATCACGTGGCTATCATGCACTGATCACTTGGCTGGACATACACTGATCACGTGCCTGGTCATGCACTGATCACGTGACTGACCATGCACTGATCACGTGACTGATCAGGCACTGATCAAATTGCTGATCATGCACTGATCACGTGGCTATCATGCACTGATCACTTGGCTGGACATACACTGATCACGTGCCTGGTCATGCTCTGATCATGTGACTGATAATGCGCTGATCATGTTTGCTATCATACACTGATCATGTGCCTCTGGAGGCAATAAACAAAGAGCTGAATAGGCACGAATCAAACAGTCAGCAGGCAATAATCATGGAACTCAGGTGTGAGGAATCATGCTGCTCAGCTGGCAATAATCAAGCAGCTGAGCAGGCAGGAATTACGCAGCACAGCTGGCAATTGTCAAGCAGATGACAGGCAGGAATCATGCAGCTCAGCTGGCAATTTTCAAGCAGATGAGCAGACAGTAATCACGCAGCTCAGCAGGCCCTTATCACGTGACTGAGCATGCACTATTCACGTGGCTGATCATACACTGATCACGTGATGATCATGCACTGATCACTTGGATATCACGCACTGACTACGTGGCTGATCATACACTGTTCACGTGTCTGACCATGCACTGATCACGTGGCTGATCATACACTGCTCAGGTAACTGATCATGCACTGATCACGTGGCTATCATGCACTGATCACGTGGCTGAACATGCACTGTTCACGTGGCTGATCACACACCTGTCACGTGACATATCATGCACTGATCACGTGGCACTCATGCACTGATCACGTGGCTGATCACACTCTGCTCACGTAACTGATCATGCACACATCACGTGGCTATCATGCACTGCTCACGTGGCTCGTCATGGAATGATCACGTAGCTACCATATACTGGTCACGTGACTGATCATGCACAGATCACGTCAATGATCATGCACTGTTCAAGTGACTGATCATGTACTGATCACGTGACTGATCATGCACTGATCACGTGGCTATCATGCTCTGCTCACATGGCTATTCATGCAAGGATCACGTAGCAACCATGTACTGGTCACGTGACTGATCATGCAATGATCACGTAATTGATCCTGCACTGATCACGTGGCTCATCATGCACTGATCACGTGGCTGATCACACATGTATCACGTGACTGATCATGCACTGATCACGTGGCTCTCATGCACTGATCATGTGGCTATCATGCCCTGATCACGTAGCTATCATGCACTGATCTCGTGGCTGATCACGCAATGATCACATAGCTACCATGTACTGGTCATGTGACTGATCATGCACTGATCACGTAATTGATCCTGCACTGATCACATGGCTCATCACGCACTGATCCGGTGGCTGATCACACACGTATCACGTGACTGATCATGTACAGATCACGTAAATAATCATGAAGTGATCACGTGGCTATCCTGCACTGATCACGTGGATAACATGCACTGATCACGTGGCTGATCACACACCTGTCACGTGACATATCATGCACTGATCACGTGGGAAGCATGCACTGATCACGTGGCTGATCATACTCTGCTCACGTAATTCATCATGTACACATCACGTTTCTATCATGCACTGCTCACGTGGCTCGTCATGGAATGATCACGTAGCTACCATATACTGGTCACGTGACTGATCATGCACCGATCACGACAATGATCATGCACTGTTCACGTGACTGATCATGTACTGATCACGTGACTGATCATGCACTGATCACGTGTCTGATCATGCACTGATCACGTAATTGATCATGCACTTATCATTTGGCTGATCATGCACTGATCACGTGGCTGATCATGCAATGATCACGTAGCTGCCATGCACTGGTCACGTGACTGATCATGCACTGCTCAGCTAATTGATCATGCACTGATCACGTGACTGATCATGCACTGATCACGTGGCTATCATGCACTGCTCACGTGGCTGATCATGCAATGATCACGTAACTGATCATGCACTGATCACGTAATTGATCATGCACTGATCACGTGGCTGATCATGCAATGATCACGTAGCTACAATGTACTGGTCCCGTGAGTGATCATGCACTGATCACGTAATTCATCATGCACTGATCACGTGGCTGATCATGCACTGAACACGTGACTGATCATGCACTGATCACGTGATTGATCATGCACTGATCATGTGGCTATCATGCACTGCTCACGTGGCTGATCATCCAGTGATCACGCATCTACCATGTACTGGTCACATGACTGATCATGCACTAATCACGTAATTGCTCATGCACTGATCACCTGGCTTATCATGCATTCATCATGTGACTGATCATGTGCTGATCATGTTTGGTGTCACACACTGATCATGTGCATCTGAAGGCAATGAACAAAAAGCTGAGTAGGCAGGAATCAGTCAGCAGGCTATAATCATGGAACTCAGCTCTGAGAAATCATGCTGCTCAGCTGGCAATAATCAAGTAGATGAGCAGGCAGGGATTACGCAGCACAGGTGGCAATTGTCAAGGAGATGACAGGCAGGAATCGTGCAGCTCAGCTGGCAATTGTCAAGCAGATGAGCAGACAGTAATCACGCGGCTCAGCAGGCCCTGATCACGTGACTGAGCATGCACTGTTCACGTCGCTGATCACACACCTATCACGTGAATGATCATGCACTGATCACGTGGCTCTCATGCACTGATCACGTGATTGCGCCTTCCATGATCACGTAATTGTATGCACTGTTAACGTGGCTGTCATTCACTGATCACGTGGCTAATCATGCACTGATCATGTGACTGATCATGCACTGATCACGTAGCTATCTTGCACTGATCACTTGGCTGATCATACACTCATCACGGGACTGATCGTGCACTGATTACGGCGCTATCATGCATTGACTACATGACTCCACATGCACTGATCACGTGGATGATCATGCACTGATCACGTGACTGACCATGCAATGATCACATGACTGATTATGCACTGATCACGTGGCTGATCATGCACTGATCACGTGGCTATCATGCACTGCTCACGTGGCTGATCATGCAATGATCACGTATCTACCATGTACTGGTCACGTGACTGATTATGCACTGATCACGTGGCTGATCATGCACTGATCACGTGACTGATCATGCACTGTTCACGAGACTCATCATGCACTGACCACGTGGATATCATGCAATGATCACGTGTTTGATCATACACTGTTCACGTGTCTGACCATGCACTGCTCACGTGGCTGATCATACACTGTTCACGTATCTGATCATGCACTGATCACGTGGATATCATGCACTGATCACGTGGCTGAACATGCACTGTTCACGTGGCTTACCACACAGCTGTCACGTGACTGATCATGTGCTGATCACGTGGCACTCATGCACTGATCACAGGGCTGATCATAATCTGCGCACGTATTTGATCATGCACACATCACTTGGCTATCATGCACTACTCACGTGGCTGATCATGCAATGATCATGTAGCTACCATGTACCGGTCACGTGACTGACCATACAACCATCAGGTGACTGATCATGCACTGATCACGTGGCTATCATGCACTGATCACGAGACTGATCATGCACTGATCACGTCTATATCATGCACTGATCACATGACTGCCAATGCACTGATCACGTGGATGTTCATACACTGATCATGTGACAGATCATGCAGTGATCACGTGGCGATCATGCACTGATCAAGTGCCTGATCATAGTCTGCTCCCGAAACTGATCATGCACTGATCACGTGGCTATCATGCACTGCTCACGTGGCTGATCATGCAATGATCACGTAGCTCCCATGTACTGGTCACCTGAGTGATCATGCACCTATCACGTAATTGATCATGCACTGATCAGGTGACTTATCATGCACTGTTTACGTGACTGATCATGCACTGATCACGTGACGAATCATGCACTGATCTCGTGGCTATCATGGGCGGCTCACGTGGCTAATCATGCAATGATCACCTAGCTACCATGTACTGGTCACGTGACTGATCATGCACTGATCACGTAATTGATCATGCACTGATCATGTGGCTGATCATGTACTGATCACGTGGCTGATAATACACTGGTCACGTGACTGAACATGCACTGATCACGTGACGGATCATGCACTGATCACGGGACTGATCATGCACTGATCACTTGGCTGGTCATACACTGATCACGTGACTGATCATGCACTGATCACGTGGCTGATCATGCACTGATCACGTGGCTATCATGCACTACTCACGTGGCTGATCATGCAATGATCATGTAGCTACCATGTACCGGTCACGTGACTGATCATACACCCATCAGGTGACTGATCATGCACTGATCACGTGGCTATCATGCACTGTTCATGTGGCTGATGATACACTGATCACCTGCCTGGTCATGCACAGATCACGTGACTAATCATGAACTGATTACGTAGCTATCATGCACTGATCACCTGGCTGATCATGCTCTGATCACGTGGCTATCATGCAATGATCACGTGGCTGATCATGCATTGATACCGTGACTGAGCATGAACTGATCACATGACTATCATGTAGTGATCACGTGACTTAATGGTGCTGATCATGTGACTGATCATGCGCTGATCATGTTTGCTATCATACACTGATCATGTGGCTCTGGAGGCAATAAAAAAAGAGCTGAGTAGGCAGGAATCAGCCAGCAGGCTATAATCATGGAACTCAGCTGTGAGGAATCATGCTGCTCAGCTGGCAATAACCAAGCAGCTGAGCAGGCAGGAATTACGCAGCACAGCTGGCAATTGTCAAGCATATGACAGGCAGGAATCGTGCAGCTCAGCTGGAATTGTCAAGAAAATCAGCAGACAGTAATCACGCAGCTCAGCAGGAACTGACCACGTGATTGAGCATGCACTGTTCACGTGGCTGATCATACACTGATCAGTTGGCTATCATGCACTTATTACTTGGCTGATCATACACTGATCACGTGACTGATAATGCACTGATCATCTGGCTATCATGCACTCATTACCTGGCCATCATGCACTGATCTCGTGGTTGATCATACACTGATCACGAGACTGATCATGCACTGATCGCGTCTATATCATGCACTGATCACATGACTGCCCATGCACTGATCACGTGGATGATCATACACTGATCATGTGACAGATCATGCAGTGATCACGTTTCCATCATGCACTGATCAAGTGGATGATCATACTCTGCTCCCGAAATTGATCATGCACTGATCACGGGACTGATTATGCACTGATCACTTGACTGGTCATGCACTGTTCACGTGGCTGATCATGCAATGATCACGTAGCTACCATGTACTGGTCACGTGACTGATCATGCACTGATCATGTGGCTGATCATGCACTGATCACGTGGCTGATCATACACTGATCACGTGACTGATCGTGAACTGATCACGTGACTGATCATGCACTGATCACGTGGCTATCATTCACTGATCACTTGGCTGGTCATACACTGATCACGTGCCTGGTCATGCACTGATCACGTGGCTGATCATGCACTGATCACGTGACTGATCAAGCCTTGATCATGTGGCTGATCATGCACTGATCACGTGGCTATCATGCACTGCTCACGTGGCTGATCATGGAGTGTTTAAGTAGCTACCATGTACTGGTCACATGACTGATGATGCACTGATCACATGACTGATCATGCACTGATCACGTGGCTATCATGCACTACTCACGTGGCTGATCATGCAATGATCATGTAGCTACCATGTACCGGTCACGTGACTGACCATACAACCATCAGGTGACTGATCATGCACTGATCACGTGGCTATCATGCACTGATCACGAGACTGATCATGCACTGATTACGTCTATATCATGCACTGATCACATGACTGCCCATGTACTGATCACGTGGATGATTATACACTGATCATGTGACAGATCATGCAGTGATCACGTGGCGATCATGCACTGATCAAGTGGCTGATCATACTCTGCTCCCGAAACTGATCATGCACTGATCACGTGGCTATCATGCACTGCTCACGTGGCTGATCATGCAATGATCACATAGCTACCATGTACTGGTCACGTGAGTGATCATGCACTGATCACGTAATTGATCATGCACTGATCAGGTGACTTATCATGCACTGTTCACCTGACTGATCATGCACTGATCACGTGACTGATCATGCACTGATCTCGTGGCTATCATGCATGGCTCACGTGGCTGATCATGCAATGATCACCTAGCTACCATGTACTGGTCACGTGAGTGATCATGCACTGATCATGTAATTGATCATGCACTGATCAGGTGACTTATCATGCACTGTTCACGTGACTGATCATGCATTGATCACGTGACTGATCATGCACTGAACTCGTGGCTATCATGCATGGCTCACGTGGCTGATCATGCAATGATCACGTAGCTACCATGTACTGGTCATGTGTCTGATCATGCACTGATCACGTAATTGATCATGCACTGATCATATGGCTGATCATGGACTGATCACGTGGCTGATCATACACTGGTCACGTGACCGATCATGCACTGATCACGGGACTGATCATGCACTGATCACTTGGCTGGTCATACACTGATCACGTGACTGATCATGCACTGGTCACGTGGCTGATCATGCACTGATCACGTGACTATCATGCACTACTCACGTGGCTGATCATGCAATGTTCATGTAGCTACCATGTACCGGTCACGTGACTGATCATACACCCAGCAGGTGACTGATCATGCACTGATCACGTGACTATAATGCACTGATCACGTGGCGGATCAAACACTGTTCACGTGCCTCGTCATGCACAGGTCACGTGACTAATCATGAACTGATCAGGTGGCTATAATTCACTGATCACGTGGATATCATGCACTGATTACGTGCCTGTCTTGCACAGAACACGTGACTAATCATGAACTGATCACGTAGGTATCATGCAGTGATCACGTGGCTGATCATACACTGTTCACATGTCTGACCATGCACTGATCACGTGGCTGATCATACACTGCTCACGGAACTGATCATGCTCTGATCACGTGGCTATCATGCACTGATCACGTGTCTGATCATACACTGATCACGTGCCTGGTCATGCACAGATCACGTGACTACTCATGAAGTGATCACGTGGCTATCATGCACTGATCACGTGGCTAATCATGCAATGATCACGTAGCTATCATGTACTGGTCACATGACTGATCATACACTGATCACGTAATTGATCATGCACTGATCACGTGGCTGATCATGCACTGATCACGTGACTGATCATGCACTGATCACGTGGCTATCATGCACTGATCACGTGACTGCGCATGCACTGATGACGTGGCTGTTCGGGCACTGATCACGTGTTTATCAGGCAGTGATCAGTGACTGACAGGCGCTGATCAGGGGACTGTGCACGCACTGATCAGGTGGCTGATCAGGAACTGACCACCTGACTGCGCATGCAGTGATCACGTGGGTGGTCGTTCACTGATCACGTGTTTATCCTACGGTGATCACGTGACTGATAGGCGCTGATCACGTGACTGTGCCGTCAGTGATCACGTGGCTGAGCATGCACTGATATCGTGACTGAGCATGCACTGATCATGTGCCGGGAGCCGGGGAGGCATTCCACTCTGGACAAAGGTCATGAGGAAGGAGGCTCGGCATACGCAAATGCGGGATCGAGCCTCAGGAGTCCACCCGGATATTCTCGAGCATCTCCCCCCCAAAAAATCCAGAGTCTGCCTACTGTATTGGTTTGTGCTCTCACCTCTGATTATACTGGGGGCTGTCCCCCACCACCATCTCGCTCTCTCTGTCAAAGAGTTAACTTACAGCTCCAATTCATAAAGTTCCTTGTCATTCTTCCCTTTAACTTCCAGCTGAGTCTCCATCTGGAGCGCGGAACCCACCACGCTTACTAATTATGCCTGGGCTGCTAAGACCCACTCGAGAAGGTGTCTAGGGTGAGGCACCTTTCGCTATTCGAGAGGACGCCTGCGGCCTACGTAAGTGGTGCAAACTTCTTGTCTTGAAGTTTGATTGGTCTTCCGCGTAAACCAAGCTACTCAGTCTCTTTTCTCCACCGAATTTTCCTACTGAGCTCTCCTCATACTATTATTCTTGGCATCTTTGATTAGCATATGAGGAGTCGCCTAGGCCATCTCTCCTTCGAATACCCTGGATCAGTTGGGGCTGGTCCCCGGCAGGTGGCGACCGAACAGGGACCTCAGGAGGCGATACTCAAAGAGCTGAGCAGACACGAACCACGCAATCACCAGGCAATAAGCATGGAGCTCAGCAGTGACGAATCATGCTGCTCAACTGGCATTAATCAAGCACGTGACCAGGCAGGAATCATGCAGCTCAGCTGGCAATTGTCAAGCAGATGAGCCGGCAGGAATCACGCAGCTCAGCAGGCCCTGATCACGTGACTCTGCAGGCACTGATCACGTGGCTGATCAAGTCCAGATCACGTGACTGAGCATGCACTGATCACGTGGCTATCATGCACTGATGACGTGACTGCGCATGCACTGATGACGTGGCTGACCAGGCACTGATCACATGGCTCATCATGCACTGATCACGTGTTTATCAGGCAATGATCAGTGCCTGACAGGCGCTGATCATGGGACTGTGCACGCACTGATCACGTGGCTACCATGCACTGATCACGTGACTGCGCATGCACTGATGACGTGGCTGTTCGGGCACTGATCACGTGTTTATCAGGCAGTGATCAGTGACTGACAGGTGCTGATCAGGGGACTGTGCACACACTGATCAGGTGCCTGATCAGGAACTGACCACCTGACTGCGCATGCAGTGATCACGTGGCTGGTCGTTCACTGCTCACGTGTTTATCGTACGGTGATCACGTGACTGAGAGGCGCTGATCACGTGACTGTGCCGTCAGTGATCACGTGGCTGAGCAGGCACTGATATCGTGTCTGAGCATGCACTGATCATGTGCCGGGACCCGGGGAGGCATTCCACTCTGGACAAAGGTCATGAGGAAGGAGGCTCGGCATACGCAAATGCGGGATCGAGCCTCAGGAGTCCACCCGGATATTCTCGAGCATCTCCCCCCCAAAAAACAGAGTCTGCCTACTGTATTGCTTTTGCTCTCACCTCTGATTTCACTGGGGGCTGTCCCCCACCACCATCTCGCTCTCTCTGTCAAAGAGTTAACTTACAGCTCCAATTCATAAAGTTCCTTGTCATTCTTCCCTTTAACTTCCAGCTGAGTCTCCATCTGGAGCGCGGAACCCACCACGCTTACTAATTATGCCTGGGCTGCTAAGACCCACTCGAGAAGGTGTCTAGGCTGAGGCACCTTTCGCTATTCGAGAGGACGCCTGCGGCCTACGTAAGTGGTGCAAACTTCTTGTCTTGAAGTTTGATTGGTCTTCCGCGTAAACCAAGCTACTCAGTCTCTTTTCTCCACCGAATTTTCCTACTGAGCTCTCCTCATACTATTATTCTTGGCATCTCTGATTAGCATATGAGGAGTCGCCTAGGCCATCTCTCCTTCGAATACCCTGGATCAGTTGGGGCTGGTCCCCGGCAGGTGGCGACCGAACAGGGACCTCAGGAGGCAATTCTCAAAGAGCTGAGCAGACACGAACCACGCAATCAGCAGGCAATAAGCATGGAGCTCAGCAGTGACGAATCATGCTGCTCAACTGGCAATAATCAAGCACGTGACCAGGCAGGAATCACGCAGCTCAGCTGGCAATTGTCAAGCAGATGAGCCGACAGGAATCACGCAGCTCAGATGGCAATTGTCATGCAGATGAGCCGGCAGGAATCACGCAGCTCAGCAGGCCGTGATCACGTGACTCTGCAGGCACTGATCAAGTGGCTGATCAAGTCCAGATCACGTGACTGAGCATGCAGTGATCCCGTGGCTATCATGCACTGATGACGTGACTGCGCATGCACTGATAATGTGGATGATGAGGCACTGATCACATGGCTCATCATGCACTGATCACGTGTTTATCAGGCAATGATCAGTGACTGACAGGCGCTGATCATGGGACTGTGCGCACACTGATCACGTGGCTATCATGCACTGATCACGTGACTGCGCATGCACTGATGACGTGGCTGTTCGGGCACTGATCACGTGTTTATCAGGCAGTGATCAGTGACTGACAGGCGCTGATCAGGGGACTGTGCACGCACTGATCAGGTGGCTGATCAGGAACTGACCACCTGACCGCGCATGCAGTGATCACCTGGCTGGTCGTTCACTGAACACGTGTTTATCAGACGGTGATCACGTGACTGAGAGGCGCTGTTCACGTGACTGTGCCGTCAGTGATCACGTGGCTGAGCAGGCACTGATATCGTGGCTGAGCATGCACTGATCATGTGCCGGGAGCTGGGGAGGCATTCCACTCTGGACAAAGGTCATGAGGAAGGAGGCTCGGCATACGCAAATGCGGGATCGAGCCTCAGGAGTCCACCCGGATATTCTCGAGCATCTCCCCCACCAAAAAACCGGAGTCTGCGTACTGTATTGCTTTGTGCTCTCACCTCTGATTTCACTGGGGGCTGTCCCCCACCACCATCTCGCTCTCTCTGTCAAAGAGGTAACTTACAGCTCCAATTCATAAAGTTCCTTGTCATTCTTCCCTTTAACGTCCAGCTGAGTCTCCATCTGGAGCGCGGAACCCACCACGCTTCCTAATTATGCCTGGGCTGCTAAGACCCACTCGAGAAGGTGTCTAGGCTGAGGCACCTTTCGCCATTCGAGAGGCGCCTGCGGCCTACGTAAGTGGTGCAAACTTCTTGTCTTGAAGTTTGATTGGTCTTCCGCGTAAACCAAGCTCCTCAGTCTCTTTTCTCCACCGAATTTTCCTACTGAGCTCTCCTCATACTATTATTCTTGACATCTCTGATTAGCATATAAATAGTCGCCTAGGCCATCTCTCCTTCGAATACCCTGGATCTGTTGGGGCTGGTCCCCGGCAGGTGGCGACCGAACAGGGACCTCAGGAGGCAATACTCAAAGAGCTGAGCAGACACGAACCACGCAATCAGCAGGCAATAAGCATGGAGCTCAGCAGTGACGAATCATGCTGCTCAACTGGCAATAATCAAGCACGTGACCAGGCAGGAATCACGCAGCTCAGCTGGCAAATGTCAAGCAGATGAGCCGGCAGGAATCACGCAGCTCAGCAGGCCCTGATCACGTGACTCTGCAGGCACTGATCACGTGGCTGATCAAGTCCAGATCACGTGACTGAGCAGGCACTGATCACGTGGCTATCATGCACTGATGACGTGACTGCGCATGCACTGATGACGTGGCTGATCGGGCACTGATCACATGGCTCATCATGCACTGATCACGTGTTTCTCAGGCAATGATCAGTGACTGACAGGCGCTGATCATGGGACTGTGCACGCACTGATCACGTGGCTATCATGCACTGATCACGTGACTGCGCATGCACTGATGACGTGGCTGTTCGGGCACTGATCGCGGGTTTATCAGGCAGTGATCAGTGACTGACAGGCGCTGATCAGGGGACTGTGCACGCACTGATCAGGTGGCTGATCAGGAACTGACCACCTGACCGCGCATGCAGTGATCACCTGGCTGGTCGTTCACTGATCACGTGTTTATCATACGGTGATCACGTGACTGAGAGGCGCTGATCACGTGACTGTGCCGTCAGTGATCACGTGGCTGAGCAGGCACTGATATCGTGACTGAGCATGCACTGATCATGTGCCGGGAGCCGGGGAGGCATTCCACTCTGGACAAAGGTCATGAGGAAGGAGGCTCGGCATACGCAAATGCGGGATCGAGCCTCAGGAGTCCACCCGGATATTCTCGAGCATCTCCCCCCCAAAAAAACCAGAGTCTGCCTACTGTATTGCTTTGTGCTCTCACCTCTGATTTCACTGGGGGCTGTCCCCCACCACCATCTCGCTCTCTCTGTCAAAGAGGTAACTTACAGCTCCAATTCATAAAGTTCCTTGTCATTCTCCCCTTTAACTTCCAGCTGAGTCTCCATCTGGAGCGCGGAACCCACCACGCTTCCTAATTATGCCTGGGCTGCTAAGACCCACTCGAGAAGGTGTCTAGGCTGAGGCACCTTTCGCCATTCGAGAGGGCGCCTTCGGCCTACGTAAGTGGTGCAAACTTCTTGTCTTGAAGTTTGATTGGTCTTCCGCGTAAACCAAGCTCCTCAGTCTCTTTTCTCCACCGAATTTTCCTACTGAGCTCTCCTCATACTATTATTCTTGACATCTCTGATTAGCATATAAATAGTCGCCTAGGCCATCTCTCCTTCGAATACCCTGGATCAGTTGGGGCTGGTCCCCGGCAGGTGGCGACCGAACAGGGACCTCAGGAGGCAATACTCAAAGAGCTGAGCAGACACGAACCACGCAATCAGCAGGCAATAAGCATGGAGCTCAGCAGTGACGAATCATGCTGCTCAACTGGCTATAATCAAGCACGTGACCAGGCAGGAATCACGCAGCTCAGCTGGCAATTGTCAAGCAGATGAGCCGACAGGAATCACGCAGCTCAGATGGCTATTGTCATGCAGATGAGCCGGCAGGAATCACGCAGCACAGCAGGCCCTGATCACGTGACTCTGCAGGCACTGATCACGTGGCTGATCAAGCACTGATATCGTGACTGAGCATGCACTGATCACGT